>NW_025747451.1:45000-56711 GCF_021184085.1 Oncorhynchus gorbuscha | reverse complement strand
CTAGCTACTGTCTGCCTGTCTGCCCTGTCTAGCTACTGTCTGCCTGTCTGCCCTGTCTAGCTACTGTCCGCCTGTCTGCCCTGTCTAGTGACTGTCTAGCTACTGTTTGTCTGTCTGCCCTGTCTAGTTACTGTCTAGCTACTGTTTGTCTGTCTGCCCTGTCTAGTTACTGTCTAGCTACTGTTTGTCTGTCTGCCCTGTCGAGCTACTGTTTGTATGCCCTGTCTAGTTACTGTCTAGCTACTGTCTGTCTGTCTGCCCTGTCTAGCTACTGTCTGTCTGTCTGCCCTGTCTAGCTACTGTCTGTCTGTCTGCCCTGTCTAGCTACTGTTTGTCTGTCTGCCCTGTCTAGTTACTGTCTAGCTACTGTCTGTCTGCCCTGTCTAGTTACTGTCTAGCTACTGTCTGCCTGTCTGCCTGCCCTGTCTAGTTACTGTCTAGCTACTGTCTGTCTGCCCTGTCTAGTTAATGTCTAGCTACGGTCTGTCTGTCTGCCCTGTCTGCTCTGTCCGTCCGTCCGTCCTAGCCACACCACACCACTCAGCCCTCTGCTAAAGACCAAAGGTTTCTCTCTGACTCAAACATCTCTATGAGTAGGTCCAGTTGGTATAGAATATGACACTATTATATTGGTCTAGTTGGTATAGAATATGACACTATTATATTGGTCTAGTTGGTATAGAATATGACACTATTATATTGGTCTAGTTGGTATAGAATATGACACTATTATATTGGTCCAGTTGGTATAGAATATGACACTATTATATTGGTCCAGTTGGTATAGAATATGACACTATTATATTGGTCCAGTTGGTATAGAATATTACACTATTATATTGGTCTAGTTGGTATAGAATATGACACTATTATATTGGTCTAGTTGGTATAGAATATGACACTATTATATTGGTCCAGTTGGTATAGAATATAACACTATTATATTGGTCTAAAGTATAGAATATACGGTCATTATATTGACAAGATAATAATATTGGTTAGTAGATGTTATTGGTCACATACACATGGTTGGCAGATGTTATTGGTCACATATGTCGGTTAGTGTGATCCATTGGTCATATTAACGTGGTTAGTAGATTCTATTGGTCACATGCACATGTTAGCAGATCCTATTGGTCACATACACGCTGTTGGCAGATCCTATTGGTCACATACACGTGGTTAGCTGATCCTATTGGTCACATACACGTGGTTAGCAGATCCTATTGGTCACATACACGTGGTTAGCAGATCCTATTGGTCACATACACGTGGTTAGCAGATCCTATTGGTCACATACACGTGGTTAGCAGATCCTATTGGTCACATACACGTGGTTAGCAGATCCTATTGGTCACATACACGTGGTTAGCAGATCCTATTGGTCACATACACCACGGTTAGCAGATCCTATTGGTCACATACACATGGTTAGCAGATGTTAATGGTCACATGGTTAGCAGATGTTATTGGTCACATACACATGGTTGTCCAATGTTGTGGTCACATACACGTGGTTAGCAGATGTTAATGCGAGTGTAGCGAAGTGTTTGTGTTTCTAGTTCTGACAATGCAGTAATATCTAACAAGTAATCTAACAATTCCACCAACAACAAAGCTGTTTATCAGTCTGGTGGCCCTGGAGATAGAAGCTGTTTATCAGTCTGATGGTCTGGAGATAGAAGCTGTTTATCGGTCTGGAGATAGAAGCTGTTTATCAGTCTGGAGATAGAAGCTGTTTATCGGTCTGATGGTCTGGAGATAGAAGCTGTTTATCGGTCTGATGGGTCTGGAGATAGAAGCTGACATCAGTCTGATGGTCTGGAGATAGAAGCTGTTTATCAGTCTGATGGGTCTGGAGATAGAAGCTGTTTATCAGTCTGATGGTCTGGAGATAGAAGCTGTTTATCAGTCTGATGGTCTGGATAGAAGCTGTTTATCAGTCTGATGGTCTGGAGATAGAAGCTGTTTTTATCAGTCTGATGGGTCTGGAGATAGAAGCTGTTTATCAGTCTGATGGTCTGGAGATAGAAGCTGTTTATCAGTCTGATGGTCTGGAGATAGAAGCTGTTTATCAGTCTGATGGTCTGGAGATAGAAGCTGTTTATCAGTCTGATGGTCTGGAGATAGAAGCTGTTTATCAGTCTGGAGATAGAAGCTGTTTATCAGTCTGGAGATAGAAGCTGTTTATCAGTCTGATGGTCTGGAGATAGAAGCTGTTTATCAGTCTGATGGGTCTGGAGATAGAAGCTGTTTATCAAATCAAATCAAATTTATTTATATAGCCCTTCGTACATCAGCTGATTTCTCAAAGTGCTGTACAGAAACCCAGCCTAAAGCCCCAAACAGCAAGCAATGCAGGTGTAGAAGCACAGTGGCTAGGAAAAACTCTCCAGAAAGGCCAAAACCTAGGAAGAAACCTAGAGGAACCAGGCTATGTGGGGTGGCCAGTCCTCTTCTGGCTGTGCCGGGTGGAGATTATAACAGAACATGGCCAAGATGTTCAAATGTTCATAAATGACCAGCATGGTCAAATAATAATAAGGCAGAACAGTTGAAACTGGAACAGCAGCATGGCCAGGTGGACTGGGGACAGCAAGGAGTCATCATGTCAGGTAGTCCTGGGGCATGGTCCTAGGGCTCAGGTCCTCCGAGAGAGAGAAAGAAAGGAGAAAATTAGAGAACGCACACTTAGATTCACACAGGACACCGAATAGACAGGAGAAGTACTCAGATATAACAAACTGACCCTAGCCCCCCGACACAAACTACTGCAGCATAAATACTGGAGGCTGAGACAGGAGGGTCAGGAGACACTGTGGCCCCATCCGAGGACACCCGGGACAGGGCCAAACAGTCTGATGGGTCTGGAGATAGATGCTGTTTACCAGTCTGATGTGTCTGGAGATAGAAGCTGTTTATCAGTCTGGAGATAGAAGCTGTTTATCAGTCTGGAGATAGAAGCTGTTTACCAGTCTGGAGAGAGAAGCTGTTTACCAGTCTGATGGGTCTGGAGATAGAAGCTGTTTACAGGAGTTTGCATCCTGTAGCTCCAACTCCAAAAAGTTCTGGGACACTGTGAAGTCCATGGACAACAAGAGCACCTCCTCCCAGCTGCCCACTGCTCTGAGGCTAGGAAACACGGTCTCCACCGATAAATCCATGATTATCGAAAACTTCAATAAACACTTCTCAACGGCTGGCCATGCCTTCCGCCTGGCTACTCCAACCTCGGCCAACAGCTCCGCCCCCCGTAGCTCCTCACCCCCAAGCCTCTCCAGGTTCTCCTTTACCCAAATCCAGATAGCAGATGTTCTGAAAGAGCTGCAAAACCTGGACCCGTACAAATCAGCTGGGCTTGACAATCTGGACCCGCTATTTCTGAAACTATCTGCCGCCATTGTCGCAACCCCTATTACCAGCCTGTTCAACCTCTCTTTCATATTGTCTGAGATCCCCAAGGATTGAAAGCTGCCGCAGTCATCCCCCTCTTCAAAGGGGAGACACCCTGACCCAAACTGTTACAGACCTATATCCATCCCTGCCCTGCCTATCTAAGGTCTTCGAAAGCCAAGTCAACAAACAGGTCACTGACCATCTCGAATCCCACCGTACCTTCTCCGCTGTGCAATCTGGTTTCCGAGCCGGTCACGGTGCACCTCAGCCACACTCAAGGTACTAAACGATATCATAACCGCCATCGATAAAAGACAGTACTGTGCAGCCGTCTTCATCGACCTCCGCCAAGGCTTTCGACTCTGTCAATCACCATATTCTTATCGGCAGACTCTACAGCCTCGGTTTTTCGGATGACTGCCTTGCCTGGTTCACCAATTACTTTGCAGACAGAGTTCAGTGTGTCAAATCGGAGGGCATGCTGTCCGGTCCTCTGGCAGTCTCTATGGGGGTGCCACAGGGTTCAATTCTCGGGCCGACTCTTTCTCTGTGTATATCAATGATGTTGCTCTTGCTGCGGGCGATTCCCTGATCCACCTCTACGCAGACGACACCATTCTATATACTTTCGGCCCCGTCATTGGACACTGTGCTATCTAACCTCCAAACGAGCTTCAATGCCATACAGCACTCCCCTTCCGTGGCCTCCAACTGCTCTTAAATGCGAGTAAAACCAAATGCATGCTTTTCAACCGATCGCTGCCTGCACCCGCATGCCCGACTAGTATCACCACCCTGGATGGTTCCGACCTTGAATATGTGGACATCTATAAGTACCTAGGTGTCTGGCTAGACTGCAAACTCTCCTTCCAGACCCACATCAAACATCTCCAATCGAAAATCAAATCAAGAGTCGGCTTTCTATTCCGCAACAAAGCCTCCTTCACTCACGCTGCCAAGCTTACCTAGTTAAACTGACTATCCTACCGATCTCGACTTCGGCGATGTCATCTACAAAATGGCTTCCAACACTTTACTCAGCAAACTGGATGCAGTCTATCACAGTGCCATCCGTTTTGTCACTAAAGCACCTTATACCACCCACCACTGCGACTTGTATGCTCTAGTCGGCTGGCCCTCACTACATATTCGCGCCAGACCCACTGGCTCCAGGTCATCTACAAGTCCATGCTAGGTAAAGCTCCGCCTTATCTCAGTTCACTGGTCACGATGGCAACACCCATCCGTAGCACGCGCTCCAGCAGGTGTATCTCACTGATCATCCCTAAAGCCAACACATCATTTGGCCGCCTTTCGTTCCAGTACTCTGCTGCCTGTGACTGGAACGAATTGCAAAATCGCTGAAGTTGGAGACTTTTATCTCCTCACCAACTTCAAACATCAGCTATCCGAGCAGCTAACCGATCGCTGCAGCTGTACATAGTCTATAGGAAAATAGCCCACCCATTTTCACCTACCTCATTCCCATACTTTTTTTATACTGTTTTTATTTATTTTTTCTGCTCTTTTGCACACCAATATCTCTACCTGTACATGACCTGATCATTTATCACTCCAGTGTTAATCTGCAAAACTGTATTATTCGCCTACCTCCTCATGCCTTTTGCACACATTGTATATAGACTGCCCATTTTTTTTCTACTGTGTTATTGACTTGTTAATTGTTTATTCCATGTGTAACTCTGTGTTGTCTGTTCACACTGCTATGCTTTTATCTTGGCCAGGTCGCAGTTGCAAATGAGAACTTGTTCTCAACTAGCCTACCTGGTTAAATAAAGGTGAAATAAAAATAAAAAATAAAATCAGTCTGATGGGTCTGGAGATAGAAGCTGTTTATCAGTCTGATGGTCTGGAGATAGAAGCTGTTTATCAGTCTGATGGTCTGGAGATAGAAGCTGTTTATCAGTCTGATGGGTCTGGAGATAGAAGCTGTTTATCATGGGTCTGAGATGGTCTGATGGTCTGGAGATAGAAGCTGTTGACCAGTCTGATGGGTCTGGAGATAGAAGCTGTTTATCAGTCTGATGGTCTGGAGATAGAAGCTGTTTATCAGTCTGATGGTCTGGAGATAGAAGCTGTTTATCAGTCTGATGGGTCTGGAGATAGAAGCTGTTTATCAGTCTGATGGGTCTGGAGATAGAAGCTGTTTATCAGTCTGATGGTCTGGAGATAGAAGCTGTTTATCAGTCTGATGGTCTGGAGATAGAAGCTGTTTATCAGTCTGATGGGTCTGGAGATAGAAGCTGTTTATCAGTCTGGAAATAGAAGCTGTTTATCAGTCTGGAAATAGAAGCTGTTTATCAGTCTGGAAATAGAAGCTGTTTATCAGTCTGGAAATAGAAGCTGTTTATCACTGGAAATAGAAGCTGTTTATCAGTCTGGAAATAGAAGCTGTTTATCAGTCTGGAAATAGAAGCTGTTGACCAGTCTGATGGTCTGGAGATTGAAGCTGTTGACCAGTCAGGATTAGTTGCACTGTGTCACCAGTATGTCAAGGTGTACTCATTGTGGAAACATAATTTGTGTGTGTGTCGGGGTCAGAGAGGGTGTGTGTGTTTTTCGGTCAGATAGTGTGTGTGTGTCGGGGTCAGAGAGGGTGTGTGTTTTTCGGTCAGATAGTGTGTGTATGTCGGGGTCAGAGAGGGTGTGTGTGTTTTTCGGTCATATAGTGTGTGTGTGTCGGGGTCAGAGAGGGTGTGTGTGTTTTTCGGTCAGATAGTGTGTGTGTGTCGGGGTCAGAGAGGGTGTGTGTGTTTTTCGGTCAGATAGTGTGTGTGTGTGTGTCGGGGTCAGATAGTGTGTGTGTGTGTGTGTATTTGACCCTCTTCAACATCTGGGTCCTCTCTCCCTCAGACCACGACGGAGGGCAAGCCGAAGATCGTTGACATCATCGATACGACAGGCAGTGGAGATGTCACCATGGCGACGGTGGTGGAGCCTAAAGACGGAGAGGTGACCGGGGCTGTCCGGGAGGACGCTCAAGGTACGCTACCCTCGCCACGCTGCCACTTCCTGGTCACACTGTCTCCGTACAGACTGTTAGCCTGTAGTTACATTAACTCATGTCTCTCTGTACAGACTGTTAGCCTGTAGTTACATTAACACACATGTCTCTCTGTACAGACTGTTAGCCTGTAGTTATTAGCCTGTAGTTATTAGCCTGTAGTTGTTAGCCTGTAGTTATTAGCCTGTAGTTGTTAGCCTGTAGTTATTAGCCTGTAGTTACATTAACTCATGTCTCTCTGTACAGACTGTTAGCCTGTAGTTATTAGCCTGTAGTTATATAAACACATGTCTCTCTGTACAGACTGTTAGCCTGTAGTTACATTAACTCATGTCTCCCTGTACAGACTGTTAGCCTGTAGTTGTTAGCCTGTAGTTATTAGCCTGTAGTTACATTAACTCATGTCTCTCTGTACAGACTGTTAGCCTGTAGTTATTAGCCTGTAGTTACATTAACTCATGTCTCTCTGTACAGACTGTTAGCCTGTAGTTATTAGCCTGTAGTTACATAAACACATGTCTCTCTGTACAGACTGTTAGCCTGTAGTTATTAGCCTGTAGTTACATAAACACATGTCTCTCTGTACAGACTGTTAGCCTGTAGTTATTAGCCTGTAGTTACATTAACTCATGTCTCTCTGTACAGACTGTTAGCCTGTAGTTATTAGCCTGTAGTTACATTAACACACATGTCTCTCTGTACAGACTGTTAGCCTGTAGTTATTAGCCTGTAGTTACATTAACACACATGTCTCTCTGTACAGACTGTTAGCCTGTAGTTATTAGCCTGTAGTTATTAGCCTGTAGTTATTAGCCTGTAGTTATTAGCCTGTAGTTGTTAGCCTGTAGTTATTAGCCTGTAGTTACATTAACTCATGTCTCTCTGTACAGACTGTTAGCCTGTAGTTATTAGCCTGTAGTTATATAAACACATGTCTCTCTGTACAGACTGTTAGCCTGTAGTTATTAGCCTGTAGTTGTTAGCCTGTAGTTATTAGCCTGTAGTTATTAGCCTGTAGTTACATTAACACATGTCTCTCTGTACAGACTGTTAGCCTGTAGTTATTAGCCTGTAGTTATTAGCCTGTAGTTACATTAACACACATGTCTCTCTCTGTCCTCAGATCCCTCATGCCTGGTATAATCCATCAGGAAGGTACCACATTGGGATCAAACATGGATATGAGTTGTTCCCTAAAGCTCTCCGAGAGAGAATCCAGGTATGGAGTGGATTTGTGTGGCCAAGTAACGAGGATTTGCACGTTGATATACAAAAGTATGTGGACACTCCACTCTTCTGGGAAGGCTTTCCACTAGATGTTGGTACATTGCTGCTATAACAGCCTCCACTCTTCTGGGAAGTCATTAATATGGAGTTGGACCCCCCTTTGCTGCTATAACAGCCTCCACTCTTCCGGGAAGGCTTTCCACTAGATGTAGGAACATTGCTGCTATAACAGCCTCCACTCCTCTGAGAAGGCTTTCCACTAGATGTTGGTACATTGCTGCAGGGACTTGCTTCCATTCAGCCACAAGAGCATTAGTGAGGTCGGGCACTGATGTTGGGTGATTAGGCCTCTTGGCTCGCAGTCGGCGTTCCAATTCATCCCAAAGGTGTTTGATAGGGTTGAGGTCAGTGCTCTGTGCAGGCCAGTCAAGTTCTTCCACACTGATTTCAACAAACCATTTCTGTATGGACCTCGCTTTGTGCACGGGGGCATTGTCATGCTGAAACAGATTTCCATTCACTGGAACTAAGGGGCCAAAACCATTATTTCTCCTCCACCAAACTTTACAGTTGGCACTATGCATTCAGGCTCGTAGCCTTCTCATCCACCAAACCCAGATTCGTCCGTCAGACTGCCAGATGGTGAAGCGTGATTCATCCCTCCAGAGAACACATTTCCACTGCTCCAGAGTCCAATGGTGGCGAGCTTTACACCCCTCCAGCCGACGCTGGCGTCGCGCATGGTGATCTTAGACTTGTGTGCGGCTGCTCGGCCATGGAAACCCATTTCATGAAGCTCCCGACGAACAGTTCTTGTGCTGACGTTGCTTCCAGAGGCAGTTTGGAACTCAGTAGTGAGTGTTGCAACCGAGGACAGGTGATTTTTTTTTACGTGCTTCAGCACTCAGCGGTCCCGTTCTGTGAGCTTCTGTGGCCTACCACTTCACGTCTTGAGCCGTTGTTGCTCCTAGATGTTTCCCCTTCACAATAACAGCACTTACAGTTGACCCGGGGGTCAGCTCTCAGCAGGGCAGAAATGTGACAAACTGACTTGTTGGAAAGGTGGCATCCTATGAAGGTGCCACGTTGAAAGTCACTGAGCTCTTCAGTAAGGTCATTCTACTGCCAATGTTTGTCTATGGGGATTGCATGGCTACGTGCTCAATTCTATACACCTGTCAGCAACAGAAATAGCCGAATCCACTCATTTGAAGGGGTGTCCACATACTTTTGTGTATAAATAGTGTATGCTTATATTGACCAACAAACACGTTGACAGAATGATGTCTGTGTTGATGTGTTGACAGAAGGATGTCTGTGTTGATGTGTTGACAGAGGGATGTCTGTGTTGACAGAGGGATGTCTGTGTTGACAGGATGTCTGTGTTGATGTGTTGACAGAGGGAAGTCTGTGTTGATGTGTTGACAGAGGGATGTCTGTGTTGACAGAAGGATGTCTGTGTTGATGTGTTGACAGAGGGATCTCTGTGTTGATGTGTTGACAGAGGGATGTCTGTGTTGATGTGTTGACAGAGGGATGTCTGTGTTGACAGAGGGATGTCTGTGTTGACAGAGGGATGTCTGTGTTGACAGAGGGATGTCTGTGTTGACAGAGGGATGTCTGTGTTGACAGAGGGATGTCTGTGTTGACAGAGGGATGTCTGTGTTGACAGAGGGATGTCTGTGTTGATGTGTTGACAGAGGGATGTCTGTGTTGACAGAGGGATGTCTGTGTTGACAGAGGGATGTCTGTGTTGACAGAGGGATGTCTGTGTTGACAGAGGGATGTCTGTGTTGACAGAGGGATGTCTGTGTTGACAGAGGGATGTCTGTGTTGACAGAGGGATGTCTGTGTTGACAGAGGGATGTCTGTGTTGACAGAGGGATGTCTGTGTTGACAGAGGGATGTCTGTGTTGACAGAGGGATGTCTGTGTTGACAGAGGGATGTCTGTGTTGACAGAGGGATGTCTGTGTTGACAGAGGGATGTCTGTGTTGACAGAGGGATGTCTGTGTTGACAGAGGGATGTCTGTGTTGATGTGTTGACAGAGGGATGTCTGTGTTGATGTGTTGACAGAGGGATGTCTGTGTTGATGTGTTGACAGAGGGGTGTCTGTGTTGACAGAGGGATGTCTATGTTGATGTGTTGACAGAGGGATGTCTATGTTGATGTGTTGACAGAGGGATGTCTATGTTGATGTGTTGACAGAGGGATGTCTGTGTTGATGTGTTGACCAACAGAAAGAGCGAAAGGAGAAAATGTGGGATCCAGCACACAGAGCAGCTCTGGCCGAAGCCAGTCGTCGGGCAGAACAGTTTGACCTTGCTCACCCCTCTCCCTCACAGGTAACACTTTGACCTCTCCCCTCCCCCTAACAGGTAACACTTTGACCTCTCCCCTAACCCTCACAGGTAACACTTTGACCTCTCCCCTAACCCTCACAGGTAACACTTTGACCTCTCCCCTAACCCTCACAGGTAACACTTTGACCTCTCCCCTCTCCCTCACAGGTAACACTTTGACCTCTCCCCTCCCCCTCACAGGTAACACTTTGACCTCTCCCCTCCCCCTCACAGGTAACACTTTGACCTCTCCCCTAACCCTCACAGGTAACACTTTGACCTCTCCCCTAACCCTCACAGGTAACACTTTGACCTCTCCCCTCACAGGTAACACTTTGACCTCTCCCCTCACAGGTAACACTTTGACCTCTCCCCTCACAGGTAACACTTTGACCTCTCCCCCCACAGGTAACACTTTGACCTCTCCCCTCCCTCTCACAGGTAACACTTTGACCTCTCCCCTAACCCTCACAGGTAACACTTTGACCTCTCCCCTAACCCTCACAGGTAACACTTTGACCTCTCCCCTAACCCTCACAGGTAACACTTTGACCTCTCCCCTAACCCTCACAGGTAACACTTTGACCTCTCCCCAGTCAGTTAGTGTCTCTGCTCATGGGTAAATGTGGTGTGGGCGTAAACAACATTGGAGATATAGATGTTTAAACAACATTATAGATATAGATGTTTAAACAACATTAGAGATATAGATGTTTAAACAACATTAGAGATATAGATGTTTAAACAACATTAGAGATATAGATGTTTAAACAGCATTAGAGATATAGATGTTTAAACAGCATTAGAGATATAGATGTTTAAACAGCATTAGAGATATAGATGTTTAAACAACATTGGAGATATAGATGTTTAAACAACATTGGAGATATAGATGTTTAAACAACATTAGAGATATAGATGTTTAAACAGCATTAGAGATATAGATGTTTAAACAACATTAGAGGTATAGATGTTTATACAACATTAGAGGTATAGATGTTTAAACAACATTAGTAGGTAACATCTGGTAGGTAGACTGAACTGCCCCGTCTGGTTGGTAGACTGAACTGCCCCGTCTGGTTGGTAGACTGAACTGCCCCGTCTGGTAGGTAGACTGAACTTCCCCGTCTGGTAGGTAGACTGAACTGCCCCGTCTGGTAGGTAGACTGAACTGCCCTGGGTCCTTGGGACATTGGGTCCTACCCTGGACTCTATCTGGTAGGTAGACTGAACTGCCCTGTCTGGTAGGTAGACTGAACTGCCCCGGGTCCTTGGGACATTGGGTCCTACCCTGGACTCTATCTGGTAGGTAGACTGAACTGCCCCGTCTGGTAGGTAGACTGAACTACCCCGTCTGGTAGGTAGACTGAACTGCCCTGGGTCCTTGGGACATTGGGTCCTACCCCGGACTCTATCTGGTAGGTAGACTGAACTGCCCTGGGTCCTTGGGACATTGGGTCCTACCCCGGACTCTATCTGGTAGGTAGACTGAACTGCCCTGGGTCCTTGGGACATTGGGTCCTACCCCGGACTCTATCTGGTAGGTAGACTGAACTGCCCTGGGTCCTTGGGACATTGGGTCCTACCCCGGACTCTATCTGGTAGGTAGACTGAACTGCCCTGGGTCCTTGGGACATTGGGTCCTACCCTGGACTCTATCTGGTAGGTAGACTGAACTGCCCTGGGTCCTTGGGACATTGGGTCCTACCCTGGACTCTATC
>NW_025747451.1:0-40000 GCF_021184085.1 Oncorhynchus gorbuscha | reverse complement strand
GGGCGTGTGTGTGTTTTTACCTCTACCTCGTTGGTCTCCTTTCCAGGCGTGGGGGCGTATGTGTGTTTTACCTCTACCTCGTTGGTCTCCTCTTCCAGGCGTGGGGGCGTGTGTGTGTGTTTTACCTCGTTGGTCTCCTCTTCCAGGCGTGGGGGGCGTGTGTGTGTTTTACCTCGTTGGTCTCCTCTTCCAGGCGTGGGGGCGTGTGTGTGTTTTACCTCGTTGGTCTCCTCTTCCAGGCGTGGGGGCGTGTGTGTGTTTTACCTCATTGGTCTCCTCTTCCAGGCGTGGGGGCGTGTGTGTGTTTTACCTCATTGGTCTCCTCTTCCAGGCGTGGGGGCGTGTGTGTGTTTTACCTCATTGGTCTCCTCTTCCAGGCGTTGGGGCGTGTGTGTGTTTTACCTCGTTGGTCTCCTCTTCCAGGCGTGGGGGCGTATGTGACTCCAGACATGATGGTTGCAGAGTATTCTCTGAGAGAGAAGCTTCCTCCGAACCAGTACACCTGGTCGTCTCGGGGCCCCAGTACCGACGGAGCCCTGGGGGTCAGTATCACAGCTCCGGGGGGGCCATCGCCTCCGTACCCAACTGGACTCTCAGAGGAACCCAGCTGATGAATGGTACCTCCATGTCGTCCCCCCAACGCCTGCGGAGGGATCGCCCTGGTGTTGTCAGGTGGGGGTGTGTTTTAATGTGTGTGTTAATATGTGTGTGTGTGTGTGTGTGTTAATGTGTGTGTGTGTGTGTTAATGTGTTAATGTGTTAATGTGTGTGTTAATGTGTGTGTGTGTGTGTTAATGTGTGTGTGTGTGTGTGTGTGTTAATGTGTGTGTGTGTGTGTGTGTGTGTGTGTGTGTGTGTGTGTGTGTGTGTTATAATGTATGTGTGTGTGTGTTATAATGTGTGTGTGTGTGTGTGTGTGTGTGTGTGTGTGTGTGTACCCTGCAGGTCTGAAGCAGAATGGTATTCGTCCATCGGTCTCTGCGGTGAGGAGAGCTCTGGAGAACACGGCTCTGAAGGTCGACGACATCGAGGTGTTCGCACAGGGACACGGGATCATACAGGCAAGACTCCTCTGTGTTGGACAGGAAGTTGGACAGGAAGTTGGACTGTTGAGTAGAACTAGTGTCTACTGTATAGCGGAGAACTAGTGTCTACTGTATAGTGGAGAACTAGTGTCTATAGTGGAGAACTAGTGTCTACTGTATAGTGGAGAACTGGTGTCTACTGTATAGTGGAGAACTGGTGTCTACTGTATAGTGGAGAACTAGTGTCTACTCTATAGTGGAGAACTAGTGTTTGTCTACTCTATAGTGGAGAACTAGTGTCTACTCTATAGTGGAGAACTAGTGTTTGTCTACTCTATAGTGGAGAACTAGTGTTTGTCTACTCTATAGTGGAGAACTAGTGTTTGTCTACTCTATAGTGGAGAACTAGTGTTTGTCTACTCTATAGTGGAGAACTAGTGTCTACTGTATAGTGGAGAACTAGTGTCTACTGTATAGTGGAGAACTAGTGTCTACTGTATAGTGGAGAACTAGTGTCTACTGTATAGTGGAGAACTAGTGTCTACTCTATAGTGGAGAACTAGTGTCTACTGTATAGTGGAGAACTAGTGTCTACTCTATAGTGGAGAACTAGTGTTTGTCTACTGTATAGTGGAGAACTAGTGTCTACTGTATAGTGGAGAACTAGTGTCTACTGTATAGTGGAGAACTAGTGTCTACTGTATAGTGGAGAACTAGTGTCTACTGTATAGTGGAGAACTAGTGTCTACTCTATAGTGGAGAACTAGTGTCTACTGTATAGTGGAGAACTAGTGTCTACTGTATAGTGGAGAACTAGTGTCTACTCTATAGTGGAGAACTAGTGTCTACTCTATAGTGGAGAACTAGTGTCTACTCTATAGTGGAGAACTAGTGTCTACTGTATAGTGGAGAACTAGTGTCTACTGTATAGTGGAGAACTAGTGTCTACTGTATAGTGGAGAACTAGTGTCTACTGTATAGTGGAGAACTAGTGTCTACTGTATAGTGGAGAACTAGTGTCTACTGTATAGTGGAGAACTAGTGTCTACTGTATAGTGGAGAACTAGTGTCTACTGTATAGTGGAGAACTAGTGTCTACTGTATAGTGGAGAACTAGTGTCTACTGTATAGTGGAGAACTAGTGTCTACTGTATAGTGGAGAACTAGTGTCTACTGTATAGTGGAGAACTAGTGTCTACTGTATAGTGGAGAACTAGTGTCTACTGTATAGTGGAGAACTAGTGTCTACTGTATAGTGGAGAACTAGTGTCTACTGTATAGTGGAGAACTAGTGTCTACTGTATAGTGGAGAACTAGTGTCTACTCTATAGTGGAGAACTAGTGGCTACTCTATAGTGGAGAACTAGTGGCTACTCTATAGTGGAGAACTAGTGGCTACTCTATAGTGGAGAACTAGTGGCTACTGTATAGTGGAGAACTAGTGGCTACTCTATAGTGGAGAACTAGTGGCTACTCTATAGTGGAGAACTAGTGTCTACTCTATAGTGGAGAACTAGTGTCTACTCTATAGTGGAGAACTAGTGTCTACTCTATAGTGGAGAACTAGTGTCTACTCTATAGTGGAGAACTAGTGTCTACTCTATAGTGGAGAACTAGTGTCTACTCTATAGTGGAGAACTAGTGTCTACTCTATAGTGGAGAACTAGTGTCTACTCTATAGTGGAGAACTAGTGTCTACTCTATAGTGGAGAACTAGTGTTTGTCTACTCTATAGTGGAGAACTAGTGTCTACTCTATAGTGGAGAACTAGTGTCTACTCTATAGTGGAGAACTAGTGTCTACTCTATAGTGGAGAACTAGTGTCTACTCTATAGTGGAGAACTAGTGTTTGTCTACTCTATAGTGGAGAACTAGTGTCTACTCTATAGTGGAGAACTAGTGTTTGTCTACTCTATAGTGGAGAACTAGTGTTTGTCTACTGTATAGTGGAGAACTAGTGTCTACTGTATAGTGGAGAACTAGTGTCTACTGTATAGTGGAGAACTAGTGTCTACTCTATAGTGGAGAACTAGTGTCTACTGTATAGTGGAGAACTAGTGTTTGTCTACTGTATAGTGGAGAACTAGTGTTTGTCTACTGTATAGTGGAGAACTAGTGTCTACTGTATAGTGGAGAACTAGTGTCTGTCTACTCTATAGTGGAGAACTAGTGTTTGTCTACTCTATAGTGGAGAACTAGTGTCTACTGTATAGTGGAGAACTAGTGTCTACTGTATAGTGGAGAACTAGTGTCTACTGTATAGTGGAGAACTAGTGTCTACTGTATAGTGGAGAACTAGTGTCTACTGTATAGTGGAGAACTAGTGTCT
Organism: Oncorhynchus gorbuscha; assembly: GCF_021184085.1. Taxonomy (NCBI): domain Eukaryota; kingdom Metazoa; phylum Chordata; class Actinopteri; order Salmoniformes; family Salmonidae; genus Oncorhynchus; species Oncorhynchus gorbuscha. The sequence goes on along the minus strand of NW_025747451.1, from coordinate 36,646 downwards.
ACTGTATAGTGGAGAACTAGTGTCTACTGTATAGTGGAGAACTAGTGTCTACTGTATAGTGGAGAACTAGTGTCTACTGTATAGTGGAGAACTAGTGTCTACTCTATAGTGGAGAACTAGTGTCTACTCTATAGTGGAGAACTAGTGTTTGTCTACTCTATAGTGGAGAACTAGTGTCTACTGTATAGTGGAGAACTAGTGTTTGTCTACTCTATAGTGGAGAACTAGTGTCTACTCTATAGTGGAGAACTAGTGTTTGTCTACTCTATAGTGGAGAACTAGTGTCTACTGTATAGTGGAGAACTAGTGTTTGTCTACTCTATAGTGGAGAACTAGTGTCTACTGTATAGTGGAGAACTAGTGTCTACTCTATAGTGGAGAACTAGTGTCTACTCTATAGTGGAGAACTAGTGTCTACTCTATAGTGGAGAACTAGTGTCTACTGTATAGTGGAGAACTAGTGTCTACTGTATAGTGGAGAACTAGTGTCTACTGTATAGTGGAGAACTAGTGTCTACTGTATAGTGGAGAACTAGTGTCTACTGTATAGTGGAGAACTAGTGTCTACTGTATAGTGGAGAACTAGTGTCTACTGTATAGTGGAGAACTAGTGTCTACTGTATAGTGGAGAACTAGTGTCTACTGTATAGTGGAGAACTAGTGTCTACTCTATAGTGGAGAACTAGTGTCTACTGTATAGTGGAGAACTAGTGTCTACTGTATAGTGGAGAACTAGTGTCTACTGTATAGTGGAGAACTAGTGTCTACTGTATAGTGGAGAACTAGTGTCTACTGTATAGTGGAGAACTAGTGTCTATAGTGGAGAACTAGTATCTACTGTATCGTGGAGAACTAGTGTCTACTCTATAGTGGAGAACTAGTGTCTACTGTATAGTGGAGAACTAGTGTCTACTGTATAGTGGAGAACTAGTGTCTACTGTATAGTGGAGAACTAGTGTCTACTCTATAGCGGAGAACTAGTGTCTACTCTATAGCGGAGAACTAGTGTCTACTCTATAGTGGAGAACTAGTGTCTACTCTATAGTGGAGAACTAGTGTCTACTCTATAGTGGAGAACTAGTGTCTACTCTATAGTGGAGAACTAGTGTCTACTCTATAGTGGAGAACTAGTGTCTACTCTATAGTGGAGAACTAGTGTCTACTCTATAGTGGAGAACTAGTGTCTACTCTATAGTGGAGAACTAGTGTCTACTCTATAGTGGAGAACTAGTGTCTACTCTATAGTGGAGAACTAGTGTCTACTCTATAGTGGAGAACTAGTGTCTACTGTATAGTGGAGAACTAGTGTCTACTGTATAGTGGAGAACTAGTGTCTACTGTATAGTGGAGAACTAGTGTTTGTCTACTGTATAGTGGAGAACTAGTGTTTGTCTACTGTATAGTGGAGAACTAGTGTTTGTCTACTGTATAGTGGAGAACTAGTGTTTGTCTACTCTATAGTGGAGAACTAGTGTCTACTGTATAGTGGAGAACTAGTGTTTGTCTACTGTATAGTGGAGAACTAGTGTTTGTCTACTCTATAGTGGAGAACTAGTGTTTGTCTACTCTATAGTGGAGAACTAGTGTTTGTCTACTCTATAGTGGAGAACTAGTGTTTGTCTACTCTATAGTGGAGAACTAGTGTCTACTCTATAGTGGAGAACTAGTGTCTACTGTATAGTGGAGTCTACTCTATAGTGGAGAACTAGTGTCTACTCTATAGTGGAGAACTAGTGTGTGTCTACTGTATAGTGGAGAACTAGTGTTTGTCTACTCTATAGTGGAGAACTAGTGTTTGTCTACTCTATAGTGGAGAACTAGTGTTTGTCTACTCTATAGTGGAGAACTAGTGTTTGTCTACTCTATAGTGGAGAACTAGTGTTTGTCTACTGTATAGTGGAGAACTAGTGTTTGTCTACTGTATAGTGGAGAACTAGTGTTTGTCTACTCTATAGCGGAGAACTAGTGTCTACTCTATAGCGGAGAACTAGTGTCTACTCTATAGCGGAGAACTAGTGTCTACTCTATAGCGGAGAACTAGTGTCTACTCTATAGCGGAGAACTAGTGTCTACTCTATAGCGGAGAACTAGTGTCTACTCTATAGCGGAGAACTAGTGTCTACTCTATAGTGGAGAACTAGTGTCTACTCTATAGTGGAGAACTAGTGTCTACTCTATAGTGGAGAACTAGTGTCTGTCTATAGTGGAGAACTAGTGTCTACTCTATAGTGGAGAACTAGTGTCTACTCTATAGTGGAGAACTAGTGTCTACTCTATAGTGGAGAACTAGTGTCTACTCTATAGTGGAGAACTAGTGTCTACTGTATAGTGGAGAACTAGTGTCTACTGTATAGTGGAGAACTAGTGTTTGTCTACTGTATAGTGGAGAACTAGTGTTTGTCTACTGTATAGTGGAGAACTAGTGTTTGTCTACTGTATAGTGGAGAACTAGTGTCTACTGTATAGTGGAGAACTAACTAGTGGCTACTGTATAGCGGAGAACTAACTAGTGGCTACTGTATAGCGGAGAACTAGTGTCTATAGTGGAGAACTAGTGTCTACTGTATAGTGGAGAACTAGTGTCTACTGTATAGTGGAGAACTAGTGTCTATAGTGGAGAACTAGTGTCTATAGTGGAGAACTAGTGTCTATAGTGGAGAACTAGTGTTTGTCTACTGTATAGTGGAGAACTAGTGTTTGTCTACTGTATAGTGGAGAACTAGTGTCTATAGTGGAGAACTAGTGTCTACTGTATAGTGGAGAACTAGTGTCTACTGTATAGTGGAGAACTAGTGTCTACTGTATAGTGGAGAACTAGTGTCTACTGTATAGTGGAGAACTAGTGTCTACTGTATAGTGGAGAACTAGTGTCTATAGTGGAGAACTAGTGTCTATAGTGGAGAACTAGTGTCTGTCTACTGTATAGTGGAGAACTAGTGTTTGTCTACTGTATAGTGGAGAACTAGTGTTTGTCTACTGTATAGTGGAGAACTAGTGTCTATAGTGGAGAACTAGTGTCTACTGTATAGCGGAGAACTAGTGTCTATAGTGGAGAACTAGTGTCTACTGTATAGTGGAGAACTAGTGTCTACTGTATAGTGGAGAACTAGTGTCTATAGTGGAGAACTAGTGTCTACTGTATAGTAGAGAACTAGTGTCTATAGTGGAGAACTAGTGTCTATAGTGGAGAACTAGTGTTTGTCTACTGTATAGTGGAGAACTAGTGTTTGTCTACTGTATAGTGGAGAACTAGTGTCTATAGTGGAGAACTAGTGTCTACTGTATAGTGGAGAACTAGTGTCTACTGTATAGTGGAGAACTAGTGTCTACTGTATAGTGGAGAACTAGTGTTTGTCTACTCTATAGTGGAGAACTAGTGTTTGTCTACTCTATAGTGGAGAACTAGTGTTTGTCTACTCTATAGTGGAGAACTAGTGTTTGTCTACTCTATAGTGGAGAACTAGTGTCTACTGTATAGTGGAGAACTAGTGTGTGTCTACTGTATAGTGGAGAACTAGTGTTTGTCTACTGTATAGTGGAGAACTAGTGTTTGTCTACTGTATAGTGGAGAACTAGTGTCTATAGTGGAGAACTAGTGTCTATAGTGGAGAACTAGTGTCTATAGTGGAGAACTAGTGTCTATAGTGGAGAACTAGTGTCTATAGTGGAGAACTAGTGTCTATAGTGGAGAACTAGTGTCTATAGTGGAGAACTAGTGTCTACTGTATAGTGGAGAACTAGTGTCTACTGTATAGTGGAGAACTAGTGTCTACTGTATAGTGGAGAACTAGTGTCTACTGTATAGTGGAGAACTAGTGTCTACTCTATAGTGGAGAACTAGTGTCTACTCTATAGTGGAGAACTAGTGTCTACTCTATAGTGGAGAACTAGTGTCTACTCTATAGTGGAGAACTAGTGTCTACTCTATAGTGGAGAACTAGTGTCTACTCTATAGTGGAGAACTAGTGTCTACTGTATAGTGGAGAACTAGTGTCTACTGTATAGTGGAGAACTAGTGTCTACTGTATAGTGGAGAACTAGTGTCTACTGTATAGTGGAGAACTAGTGTCTACTGTATAGTGGAGAACTAGTGTCTACTGTATAGTGGAGAACTAGTGTCTATAGTGGAGAACTAGTGTCTACTGTATAGTGGAGAACTAGTGTCTATAGTGGAGAACTAGTGTCTACTCTATAGTGGAGAACTAGTGTCTACTCTATAGTGGAGAACTAGTGTCTACTGTATAGTGGAGAACTAGTGTCTACTGTATAGTGGAGAACTAGTGTTTGTCTACTGTATAGTGGAGAACTAGTGTCTACTGTATAGTGGAGAACTAGTGTCTACTGTATAGTGGAGAAGTAGTGTTTGTCTACTCTATAGTGGAGAACTAGTGTTTGTCTACTCTATATTGGAGAACTAGTGTTTGTCTACTCTATAGTGGAGAACTAGTGTCTACTGTATAGTGGAGAACTAGTGTCTACTGTATAGTGGAGAACTAGTGTCTACTGTATAGTGGAGAACTAGTGTCTACTCTATAGTGGAGAACTAGTGTCTACTGTATAGTGGAGAACTAGTGTCTACTCTATAGTGGAGAACTAGTGTCTACTCTATAGTGGAGAACTAGTGTCTACTGTATAGTGGAGAACTAGTGTCTACTGTATAGTGGAGAACTAGTGTCTACTCTGTAGTGGAGAACTAGTGTCTACTCTATAGTGGAGAACTAGTGTCTACTCTATAGTGGAGAACTAGTGTCTACTCTATAGTGGAGAACTAGTGTCTACTCTATAGTGGAGAACTAGTGTCTACTGTATAGTGGAGAACTAGTGTCTACTCTATAGTGGAGAACTAGTGTCTACTCTATAGTGGAGAACTAGTGTCTACTGTATAGTGGAGAACTAGTGTTTGTCTACTGTATAGTGGAGAACTAGTGTCTACTGTATAGTGGAGAACTAGTGTCTACTGTATAGTGGAGAACTAGTGTTTGTCTACTCTATAGTGGAGAACTAGTGTTTGTCTACTCTATAGTGGAGAACTAGTGTCTACTCTATAGTGGAGAACTAGTGTCTACTGTATAGTGGAGAACTAGTGTTTGTCTACTGTATAGTGGAGAACTAGTGTCTACTCTATAGTGGAGAACTAGTGTCTACTCTATAGTGGAGAACTAGTGTCTACTCTATAGTGGAGAACTAGTGTTTGTCTACTCTATAGTGGAGAACTAGTGTTTGTCTACTCTATAGTGGAGAACTAGTGTTTGTCTACTCTATAGTGGAGAACTAGTGTTTGTCTACTCTATAGTGGAGAACTAGTGTTTGTCTACTCTATAGTGGAGAACTAGTGTCTACTGTATAGTGGAGAACTAGTGTCTACTGTATAGTGGAGAACTAGTGTTTGTCTACTCTATAGTGGAGAACTAGTGTTTGTCTACTCTATAGTGGAGAACTAGTGTCTGTCTACTCTATAGTGGAGAACTAGTGTCTACTGTATAGTGGAGAACTAGTGTCTACTGTATAGTGGAGAACTAGTGTTTGTCTACTCTATAGTGGAGAACTAGTGTCTACTGTATAGTGGAGAACTAGTGTCTACTGTATAGTGGAGAACTAGTGTTTGTCTACTGTATAGTGGAGAACTAGTGTCTACTCTATAGTGGAGAACTAGTGTTTGTCTACTCTATAGTGGAGAACTAGTGTTTGTCTACTGTATAGTGGAGAACTAGTGTTTGTCTACTCTATAGTGGAGAACTAGTGTTTGTCTACTCTATAGTGGAGAACTAGTGTTTGTCTACTGTATAGTGGAGAACTAGTGTTTGTCTACTGTATAGTGGAGAACTAGTGTTTGTCTACTGTATAGCGGAGAACTAGTGTTTGTCTACTGTATAGCGGAGAACTAGTGTCTACTGTATAGCGGAGAACTAGTGTCTACTCTATAGCGGAGAACTAGTGTCTACTCTATAGCGGAGAACTAGTGTCTACTCTATAGTGGAGAACTAGTGTCTACTCTATAGTGGAGAACTAGTGTCTACTCTATAGTGGAGAACTAGTGTCTACTCTATAGTGGAGAACTAGTGTCTACTCTATAGTGGAGAACTAGTGTCTACTCTATAGTGGAGAACTAGTGTCTACTCTATAGTGGAGAACTAGTGTCTACTCTATAGTGGAGAACTAGTGTCTACTCTATAGTGGAGAACTAGTGTCTACTCTATAGTGGAGAACTAGTGTCTACTCTATAGTGGAGAACTAGTGTCTACTCTATAGTGGAGAACTAGTGTCTACTCTATAGTGGAGAACTAGTGTCTACTGTATAGTGGAGAACTAGTGTCTACTGTATAGTGGAGAACTAGTGTCTACTGTATAGTGGAGAACTAGTGTTTGTCTACTGTATAGTGGAGAACTAGTGTTTGTCTACTGTATAGTGGAGAACTAGTGTCTACTGTATAGCGGAGAACTAACTAGTGGCTACTGTATAGCGGAGAACTAGTGTCTACTGTATAGTGGAGAACTAGTGTCTACTGTATAGTGGAGAACTAGTGTCTATAGTGGAGAACTAGTGTCTACTGTATAGTGGAGAACTAGTGTCTATAGTGGAGAACTAGTGTCTATAGTGGAGAACTAGTGTTTGTCTACTGTATAGTGGAGAACTAGTGTTTGTCTACTGTATAGTGGAGAACTAGTGTCTATAGTGGAGAACTAGTGTCTACTGTATAGTGGAGAACTAGTGTCTACTGTATAGTGGAGAACTAGTGTCTACTGTATAGTGGAGAACTAGTGTCTACTGTATAGTGGAGAACTAGTGTCTACTGTATAGTGGAGAACTAGTGTCTACTGTATAGTGGAGAACTAGTGTCTACTGTATAGTGGAGAACTAGTGTCTACTGTATAGTGGAGAACTAGTGTCTACTGTATAGTGGAGAACTAGTGTCTAATGTATAGTGGAGAACTAGTGTCTACTGTATAGTGGAGAACTAGTGTCTACTGTATAGTGGAGAACTAGTGTCTACTGTATAGTGGAGAACTAGTGTCTACTGTATAGTGGAGAACTAGTGTCTACTGTATAGTGGAGAACTAGTGTCTACTGTATAGTGGAGAACTAGTGTCTACTGTATAGTGGAGAACTAGTGTTTGTCTACTGTATAGTGGAGAACTAGTGTTTGTCTACTGTATAGTGGAGAACTAGTGTCTACTGTATAGCGGAGAACTAACTAGTGGCTACTGTATAGCGGAGAACTAGTGTCTACTGTATAGTGGAGAACTAGTGTCTACTGTATAGTGGAGAACTAGTGTCTATAGTGGAGAACTAGTGTCTACTGTATAGTGGAGAACTAGTGTCTATAGTGGAGAACTAGTGTCTATAGTGGAGAACTAGTGTCTATAGTGGAGAACTAGTGTTTGTCTACTGTATAGTGGAGAACTAGTGTCTATAGTGGAGAACTAGTGTCTACTGTATAGTGGAGAACTAGTGTCTACTGTATAGTGGAGAACTAGTGTCTACTGTATAGTGGAGAACTAGTGTCTACTGTATAGTGGAGAACTAGTGTCTACTGTATAGTGGAGAACTAGTGTCTACTGTATAGTGGAGAACTAGTGTCTACTGTATAGTGGAGAACTAGTGTCTACTGTATAGTGGAGAACTAGTGTCTACTGTATAGTGGAGAACTAGTGTCTACTGTATAGTGGAGAACTAGTGTCTACTCTATAGTGGAGAACTAGTGTCTACTCTATAGTGGAGAACTAGTGTCTACTGTATAGTGGAGAACTAGTGTCTACTGTATAGTGGAGAACTAGTGTCTACTGTATAGTGGAGAACTAGTGTCTACTGTATAGTGGAGAACTAGTGTCTACTGTATAGTGGAGAACTAGTGTCTACTGTATAGTGGAGAACTAGTGTCTACTCTATAGTGGAGAACTAGTGTCTACTCTATAGTGGAGAACTAGTGTCTACTGTATAGTGGAGAACTAGTGTCTACTCTATAGTGGAGAACTAGTGTCTACTGTATAGTGGAGAACTAGTGTCTACTGTATAGTGGAGAACTAGTGTCTACTGTATAGTGGAGAACTAGTGTCTACTGTATAGTGGAGAACTAGTGTTTGTCTACTGTATAGTGGAGAACTAGTGTTTGTCTACTGTATAGTGGAGAACTAGTGTTTGTCTACTGTATAGTGGAGAACTAGTGTCTATAGTGGAGAACTAGTGTCTATAGTGGAGAACTAGTGTCTATAGTGGAGAACTAGTGTCTATAGTGGAGAACTAGTGTCTACTGTATAGTGGAGAACTAGTGTCTACTGTATAGTGGAGAACTAGTGTCTACTGTATAGTGGAGAACTAGTGTCTACTGTATAGTGGAGAACTAGTGTCTACTGTATAGTGGAGAACTAGTGTTTGTCTACTGTATAGTGGAGAACTAGTGTTTGTCTACTGTATAGTGGAGAACTAGTGTCTACTGTATAGTGGAGAACTAACTAGTGGCTATAGTGGAGAACTAGTGTCTACTGTATAGTGGAGAACTAGTGTCTACTGTATAGTGGAGAACTAGTGTCTACTGTATAGTGGAGAACTAGTGTCTACTGTATAGTGGAGAACTAGTGTCTAGAGAACTAGTGTCTATAGTGGAGAACTAGTGTATAGTGGAGAACTAGTGTTTGTCTACTGTATAGTGGAGAACTAGTGTTTGTCTACTGTATAGTGGAGAACTAGTGTCTATAGTGGAGAACTAGTGTCTACTGTATAGTGGAGAACTAGTGTCTACTGTATAGTGGAGAACTAGTGTCTACTGTATAGTGGAGAACTAGTGTCTACTGTATAGTGGAGAACTAGTGTCTACTGTATAGTGGAGAACTAGTGTCTACTGTATAGTGGAGAACTAGTGTCTACTGTATAGTGGAGAACTAGTGTCTACTGTATAGTGGAGAACTAGTGTCTACTGTATAGTGGAGAACTAGTGTCTACTGTATAGTGGAGAACTAGTGTCTACTCTATAGTGGAGAACTAGTGTCTACTGTATAGTGGAGAACTAGTGTCTACTGTATAGTGGAGAACTAGTGTCTACTGTATAGTGGAGAACTAGTGTCTACTGTATAGTGGAGAACTAGTGTCTACTGTATAGTGGAGAACTAGTGTCTACTGTATAGTGGAGAACTAGTGTCTACTCTATAGTGGAGAACTAGTGTCTACTCTATAGTGGAGAACTAGTGTCTACTGTATAGTGGAGAACTAGTGTCTACTCTATAGTGGAGAACTAGTGTCTACTGTATAGTGGAGAACTAGTGTCTACTGTATAGTGGAGAACTAGTGTCTACTGTATAGTGGAGAACTAGTGTCTACTGTATAGTGGAGAACTAGTGTTTGTCTACTGTATAGTGGAGAACTAGTGTTTGTCTACTGTATAGTGGAGAACTAGTGTTTGTCTACTGTATAGTGGAGAACTAGTGTCTATAGTGGAGAACTAGTGTCTATAGTGGAGAACTAGTGTCTATAGTGGAGAACTAGTGTCTACTGTATAGTGGAGAACTAGTGTCTACTGTATAGTGGAGAACTAGTGTCTACTGTATAGTGGAGAACTAGTGTCTACTGTATAGTGGAGAACTAGTGTCTACTGTATAGTGGAGAACTAGTGTCTACTGTATAGTGGAGAACTAGTGTCTACTGTATAGTGGAGAACTAGTGTCTACTGTATAGTGGAGAACTAGTGTCTACTCTATAGTGGAGAACTAGTGTCTACTCTATAGTGGAGAACTAGTGTCTACTGTATAGTGGAGAACTAGTGTCTACTGTATAGTGGAGAACTAGTGTCTACTGTATAGTGGAGAACTAGTGTCTACTGTATAGTGGAGAACTAGTGTCTACTGTATAGTGGAGAACTAGTGTCTACTGTATAGTGGAGAACTAGTGTCTATAGTGGAGAACTAGTGTCTACTGTATAGTGGAGAACTAGTGTCTACTGTATAGTGGAGAACTAGTGTCTACTGTATAGTGGAGAACTAGTGTCTACTCTATAGTGGAGAACTAGTGTCTACTGTATAGTGGAGAACTAGTGTCTACTGTATAGTGGAGAACTAGTGTTTGTCTACTGTATAGTGGAGAACTAGTGTCTACTCTATAGTGGAGAACTAGTGTCTACTCTATAGTGGAGAACTAGTGTCTACTGTATAGTGGAGAACTAGTGTCTACTGTATAGTGGAGAACTAGTGTTTGTCTACTCTATAGTGGAGAACTAGTGTTTGTCTACTCTATAGTGGAGAACTAGTGTTTGTCTACTCTATAGTGGAGAACTAGTGTCTACTGTATAGTGGAGAACTAGTGTCTACTGTATAGTGGAGAACTAGTGTCTACTCTATAGTGGAGAACTAGTGTCTACTGTATAGTGGAGAACTAGTGTCTACTCTATAGTGGAGAACTAGTGTCTACTCTATAGTGGAGAACTAGTGTCTACTGTATAGTGGAGAACTAGTGTCTACTCTATAGTGGAGAACTAGTGTCTACTGTATAGTGGAGAACTAGTGTCTACTCTATAGTGGAGAACTAGTGTCTACTCTATAGTGGAGAACTAGTGTCTACTGTATAGTGGAGAACTAGTGTCTACTCTATAGTGGAGAACTAGTGTCTACTCTATAGTGGAGAACTAGTGTCTACTCTATAGTGGAGAACTAGTGTCTACTCTATAGTGGAGAACTAGTGTCTACTCTATAGTGGAGAACTAGTGTCTACTGTATAGTGGAGAACTAGTGTCTACTCTATAGTGGAGAACTAGTGTCTACTCTATAGTGGAGAACTAGTGTCTACTCTATAGTGGAGAACTAGTGTCTACTGTGGAGAACTAGTGTCTACTCTATAGTGGAGAACTAGTGTCTACTCTATAGTGGAGAACTAGTGTCTACTCTATAGTGGAGAACTAGTGTCTACTCTATAGTGGAGAACTAGTGTCTACTGTATAGTGGAGAACTAGTGTCTACTCTATAGTGGAGAACTAGTGTCTACTGTATAGTGGAGAACTAGTGTCTACTCTATAGTGGAGAACTAGTGTCTACTCTATAGTGGAGAACTAGTGTCTACTCTATAGTGGAGAACTAGTGTCTACTGTATAGTGGAGAACTAGTGTTTGTCTACTGTATAGTGGAGAACTAGTGTCTACTCTATAGTGGAGAACTAGTGTCTACTGTATAGTGGAGAACTAGTGTCTACTGTATAGTGGAGAACTAGTGTCTATAGTGGAGAACTAGTGTCTACTGTATAGTGGAGAACTAGTGTCTACTGTATAGTGGAGAACTAGTGTCTACTGTATAGTGGAGAACTAGTGTCTACTGTATAGTGGAGAACTAGTGTCTACTCTATAGTGGAGAACTAGTGTCTACTCTATAGTGGAGAACTAGTGTCTACTCTATAGTGGAGAACTAGTGTCTACTGTATAGTGGAGAACTAGTGTCTACTGTATAGTGGAGAACTAGTGTCTACTCTATAGTGGAGAACTAGTGTCTACTCTATAGTGGAGAACTAGTGTCTACTGTATAGTGGAGAACTAGTGTCTACTGTATAGTGGAGAACTAGTGTCTACTGTATAGTGGAGAACTAGTGTTTGTCTACTGTATAGTGGAGAACTAGTGTCTACTGTATAGTGGAGAACTAGTGTCTATTGTATAGTGGAGAACTAGTGTTTGTCTACTCTATAGTGGAGAACTAGTGTCTACTCTATAGTGGAGAACTAGTGTCTACTCTATAGTGGAGAACTAGTGTCTACTGTATAGTGGAGAACTAGTGTCTACTGTATAGTGGAGAACTAGTGTCTACTCTATAGTGGAGAACTAGTGTCTACTCTATAGTGGAGAACTAGTGTCTACTCTATAGTGGAGAACTAGTGTCTACTCTATAGTGGAGAACTAGTGTCTACTCTATAGTGGAGAACTAGTGTCTACTCTATAGTGGAGAACTAGTGTCTACTGTATAGTGGAGAACTAGTGTCTACTGTATAGTGGAGAACTAGTGTCTACTGTATAGTGGAGAACTAGTGTCTACTGTATAGTGGAGAACTAGTGTCTACTGTATAGTGGAGAACTAGTGTCTACTGTATAGTGGAGAACTAGTGTCTACTGTATAGTGGAGAACTAGTGTCTACTGTATAGTGGAGAACTAGTGTCTACTGTATAGTGGAGAACTAGTGTCTACTGTATAGTGGAGAACTAGTGTCTACTGTATAGTGGAGAACTAGTGTCTACTGTATAGTGGAGAACTAGTGTCTACTGTATAGTGGAGAACTAGTGTCTACTGTATAGTGGAGAACTAGTGTCTACTGTATAGTGGAGAACTAGTGTCTACTGTATAGTGGAGAACTAGTGTCTACTGTATAGTGGAGAACTAGTGTCTACTGTATAGTGGAGAACTAGTGTCTACTGTATAGTGGAGAACTAGTGTCTACTGTATAGTGGAGAACTAGTGTCTACTGTATAGTGGAGAACTAGTGTCTACTGTATAGTGGAGAACTAGTGTCTACTGTATAGTGGAGAACTAGTGTCTACTGTATAGTGGAGAACTAGTGTCTACTGTATAGTGGAGAACTAGTGTCTACTCTATAGTGGAGAACTAGTGTCTACTCTATAGTGGAGAACTAGTGTCTACTCTATAGTGGAGAACTAGTGTCTACTGTATAGTGGAGAACTAGTGTCTATAGTGGAGAACTAGTGTCTATAGTGGAGAACTAGTGTCTATAGTGGAGAACTAGTGTCTACTGTATAGTGGAGAACTAGTGTCTATAGTGGAGAACTAGTGTCTATAGTGGAGAACTAGTGTCTATAGTGGAGAACTAGTGTCTATAGTGGAGAACTAGTGTCTACTGTATAGTGGAGAACTAGTGTCTACTGTATAGTGGAGAACTAGTGTCTACTCTATAGTGGAGAACTAGTGTCTACTGTATAGTGGAGAACTAGTGTCTACTGTATAGTGGAGAACTAGTGTCTACTGTATAGTGGAGAACTAGTGTTTGTCTACTCTATAGTGGAGAACTAGTGTTTGTCTACTCTATAGTGGAGAACTAGTGTTTGTCTACTCTATAGTGGAGAACTAGTGTTTGTCTACTCTATAGTGGAGAACTAGTAACTAGTGTCTACTGTATAGTGGAGAACTAGTGTCTACTCTATAGTGGAGAACTAGTGTCTACTCTATAGTGGAGAACTAGTGTCTACTCTATAGTGGAGAACTAGTGTCTACTGTATAGTGGAGAACTAGTGTTTGTCTACTGTATAGTGGAGAACTAGTGTCTACTGTATAGTGGAGAACTAGTGTCTACTGTATAGTGGAGAACTAGTGTCTACTGTATAGTGGAGAACTAGTGTCTACTGTATAGTGGAGAACTAGTGTCTACTGTATAGTGGAGAACTAGTGTTTGTCTACTCTATAGTGGAGAACTAGTGTCTACTCTATAGTGGAGAACTAGTGTCTACTCTATAGTGGAGAACTAGTGTCTACTCTATAGTGGAGAACTAGTGTCTACTGTATAGTGGAGAACTAGTGTCTACTGTATAGTGGAGAACTAGTGTCTACTCTATAGTGGAGAACTAGTGTCTACTGTATAGTGGAGAACTAGTGTTTGTCTACTCTATAGTGGAGAACTAGTGTCTACTCTATAGTGGAGAACTAGTGTCTACTGTATAGTGGAGAACTAGTGTTTGTCTACTCTATAGTGGAGAACTAGTGTTTGTCTACTCTATAGTGGAGAACTAGTGTCTACTCTATAGTGGAGAACTAGTGTCTACTGTATAGTGGAGAACTAGTGTCTACTCTATAGTGGAGAACTAGTGTCTACTGTATAGTGGAGAACTAGTGTTTGTCTACTCTATAGTGGAGAACTAGTGTCTACTGTATAGTGGAGAACTAGTGTCTACTGTATAGTGGAGAACTAGTGTCTACTGTATAGTGGAGAACTAGTGTCTACTGTATAGTGGAGAACTAGTGTCTACTGTATAGTGGAATTTAACTGGTTTCTCTGTGCTTTTTACAGGTGGACAGAGCTGTAGACTACCTGACCCAGCATGCCTCTCTCCCCACCGCTAACCTGGGCTTCACTGTTACCGTGGGAACGCAGCGAGGCATCTACCTCCGAGACCCCACCCAGGTCCTGTCCCCCTCCGACCACGGGGTCGGCATCGAACCTGTTTTCCCCGAAAATACCGGTATTACACACACACACACACACACACACACACACACACACACACACACACACACACACACACACACACACACACACACACACACACACACACACACACACACACACACACTGCGTGATTGGTCTGTCCTCTTTAGTTCTATTAATTGGTCCATTCTACTTCCTGTTTGACAGAGAACACGGAGCGTATTTCTCTGCAACTGCACCTGGCCCTGACATGCTCCGCCTCCTGGGTGCAGTGTCCCTCCCACCTGGAGCTCATGAACCAGTGTCGTCATGTCAACGTCAGAGTCGATCCCCTGGGGCTCCGAGAGGGACTGCATTATACTGAGGTACGGAGAGGAGAGAGGAACTGGTTTATACTGAGGTACGGAGAGGAGAGAGAGAGGGACTGGTTTATACTGAGGTACGGAGAGGAGAGAGGGACTGCATTATACTGAGGTACGGAGAGGAGAGACTGGTTTATACTGAGGTACGGAGAGGAGAGAGGGACTGGTTTATACTGAGGTACGGAGAGGAGAGAGGGACTGGTTTATACTGAGGTACGGAGAGGAGAGAGGGACTGGTTTATCCTGAGGTACGGAGAGGAGAGAGGGACTGGTTTATACTGAGGTACGGAGAGGAGAGAGGGACTGGTTTATACTGAGGTACGGAGAGGAGAGAGAGCGGGACTGGTTTATACTGAGGTACGGAGAGGAGAGAGGGACTGGTCTATCCTGAGGTACGGAGAGGAGAGAGGGACTGGTTTATCCTGAGGTACGGAGAGGAGAGAGGGACTGGTTTATCCTGAGGTACGGAGAGGAGAGAGGGACTGGTTTATACTGAGGTACGGAGAGGAGAGAGGGACTGGTTTATACTGAGGTACGGAGAGGAGAGAGGGACTGGTTTATCCTGAGGTACGGAGAGGAGAGAGGGACTGGTTTATACTGAGGTACGGAGAGGAGAGAGGGACTGGTTTATACTGAGGTACGGAGAGGAGAGAGGGACTGGTTTATACTGAGGTACGGAGAGGAGAGAGAGAGGGACTGGTTTATACTGAGGTACGGAGAGGAGAGAGGGACTGGTTTATACTGAGGTACGGAGAGGAGAGAGAGAGGGACTGGTTTATACTGAGGTACGGAGAGGAGAGAGGGACTGGTTTATCCTGAGGTACGGAGAGGAGAGAGGGACTGGTTTATCCTGAGGTACGGAGAGGAGAGAGGGACTGGTTTATACTGAGGTACGGAGAGGAGAGAGGGACTGGTTTATACTGAGGTACGGAGAGGAGAGAGGGACTGGTTTATACTGAGGTACGGAGAGGAGAGAGGGACTGGTTTATCCTGAGGTACGGAGAGGAGAGAGGGACTGGTTTATCCTGAGGTACGGAGAGGAGAGAGGGACTGGTTTATCCTGAGGTACGGAGGAGAGAGGGACTGGTTTATACTGAGGTACGGAGAGGAGAGATGGGGACTGCATTATACTGAGGTACGGAGAGGAGAGAGGGACTGGTTTATACTGAGGTACGGAGAGGAGAGATGGACTGGTTTATACTGAGGTACGGAGAGGAGAGAGGGACTGGTTTATACTGAGGTACGGAGAGGAGAGAGGGACTGGTTTATACTGAGGTACGGAGAGGAGAGAGGGACTGGTTTATACTGAGGTACGGAGAGGAGAGAGAGGGACTGCATTATACTGAGGTACGGAGAGGAGAGAGGAACTGGTTTATACTGAGGTACGGAGAGGAGAGAGGAACTGGTTTATACTGAGGTACGGAGAGGAGAGAGGAACTGGTTTATACTGAGGTACGGAGAGGAGAGAGGAACTGGTTTATACTGAGGTACGGAGAGGAGAGAGGGACTGGTTTATACTGCGGTACGGAGAGGAGAGAGGGAGGATCTGGTTTATACTGAGGTACGGAGAGGAGAGAGGGAGGATCTGGTTTATACTGAGGTACGGAGAGGAGAGAGGGACTGGTTTATACTGAGGTACGGAGAGGAGAGAGGGACTGGTTTATACTGAGGTACGGAGAGGAGAGAGGGACTGGTTTATACTGAGGTACGGAGAGGAGAGAGGGACTGGTTTATCCTGAGGTACGGAGAGGAGAGAGGGACTGGTTTATACTGAGGTACGGAGAGGAGAGAGGGAGGAGGATGTCCAGTATTTAATCCAGTATTGAACCTGTTTCAGGAAGAGAGAGAGAGGAGGATGTCTGGTATTTAATCCTATTGAACCTGTTTCAGGAAGAGAGAGAGAGGAGGATGTCCAGTATTTAATCCAGTATTGGACCTGTTGTGTTTCAGGTGTGTGGTTATGACACAGCGTCCCCCAGCTCTGGCCCTCTGTTCAGAGTCCCCATAACGGTTATCATCCCAACCAAGTAAGACCACGACTTCTGTACAACACAATCAATACTTCTGTTCAACACAATCAATACTTCTGTTCAACACAATCAATACTTCTGTTCAACACAATCAATACTTCTGTTCAACACAATCAATACTTCTGTACAACACAATCAATACTTCTGTACAATCAATACTTCTGTACAATCAATACTTCTGTTCAACACAATCAATACTTCTGTACAAGACAATCAATACTTCTGTTCAACACAATCAATACTTCTGTTCAACACAATCAATACTTCTGTTCAACACAATCAATACTTCTGTACAACACAATCAATACTTCTGTACAATCAATACTTCTGTGAAACCCAATCAATACTTCTGTGTGTGACCGTTGTTTGTTTAGGAGTGATTGGTAGGTTTGGGCGGTATACCGCATGTACCTGGGGGGTATCAGGAAACGACGTGGTTTTTCAATACCTGTTGAAACTATATTTATTATTTATAAATATTATTATTATAAACTATATTTATATTGTAGATGTTTATTAAAACATTGTTATGTTGTATCTACTTTTAAATGACCTGCAGTCAACTGTTGTACGTTGTGCGTCAGGTGATCTAATTTACGGGTCATTCACAAACTAAATGTTTTTACCAGCTAGATATCTTACAACTATTAAAGTGAAACTGTTTAAAATGTGTTGAGTTCAGTAGCTAGTTAGCTATCTAGCTACGTGTTTAGCTTCTTTCTAAATGGGATTTTACATGTACTTGTTAGCATTGCTAACCTTCAGACTACAGAAACTCCAATGGGATTTACATGTACATGTTAGCATTGCTAACCTTCAGGCTACAGAAACTCCAATGGGATTTTACATGTACTTGTTAGCATTGCTAACTTTCAGACTACAGAAATTCCAGTGGGATTTTACATGTACTTGTTAGCATTGCTAACCTTCAGGCTACAGAAACTCCAATGGTATTTTACATGTACATGTTAGCATTGCTAACCTTCAGGCTACAGAAACTCCAATGGGATTTTACATGTACTTGTTAGCATTGCTAACCTTCAGACTACAGAAACTTCAATGGGATTTTACATGTACATGTTAGCATTGCTAAACTTCAGACTACAGAAACTCCAATGGGATTTTACATGTACTTGTTAGCATTGCTAACCTTCAGACTACAGAAACTCCAATGGGATTTGAAAATAAATAGCACCCCCTTGTGTTTAATGCCGGTATTACCGGATATCCCGGTATGTTACAGTCAGTTTGACAATCTGAATACCGCCCCAAGCCTATTGAATGGTGTTGTGTTGTCCTGAGTACGGTATGTCCCCTGTCTCTCTGCTCTAGTCTAGTGAATGGTCTTGTCCTGAGTACGGTATGTCTCTCTGCTCTAGTCTAGTGAATGGTGTTGTGTTGTCCTGAGTACGGTATGTCCTCTGTGTCTCTGTAGAGTTCCTGAGGGCCACAGTCAGGAGGTTCTCTTGTCCCCTGTCTCTCTGTACAGATGTCACAGATGTCCCCTGTCTCTCTGTAGAGTTCCTGAGGGCCACAGTCAGGAGGTTCTCTTCACAGATGTCCCCTGTCTCTCTGTAGAGTTCCTGAGGGCCACAGTCAGGAGGTTCTCTTCACAGATGTCCCCTGTGTCTCTGTAGAGTTCCTGAGGGCCACAGTCAGGAGGTTCTGTTCACAGATGTCCCCTGTGTCTCTGTAGAGTTCCTGAGGGCCACAGTCAGGAGGTTCTGTTCACAGATGTCCCCTGTGTCTCTGTAGAGTTCCTGAGGGCCACAGTCAGGAGGTTCTCTTCACAGATGTCCACTTCAGACCAGGACAGATTCGACGACACTTCATCACGGTTCCACGGGGAGCCTCCTGGGCAGGTGTGTGTGTGTGAGATATATATATATATATATGATGGGTAATATTCTCCGTATCGCCCAAAAGAAAGATTTGTCAAATGTATCTCACCTCTTTTTGCCCCCCTTCTCCATCTCCTCTCTCTCTCCCCCCCCCTCCATCTCTCTCTCTCTCTCCATCTCTCTCCCCTCTCCATCTCTCTCCTCTCTCTCCCCTCTCTCTCTCCTCTCTCCATCTCGCTCTCTTTTCCCCCTCTCCATCTCTCTCTCTCCATCTCGCTCTCTTTCCCCCTCTCCATCTCTCTCCCCTCTCCATCTCTCTCCCCCTCCATCTTTCTCCCATCTCCATCTCTCTCCCCTCTCCATCTCTCTCCCCCTCCATCTCTCTCCCCTCTCCATCTCTCTCCCCTCTCCATCTCTCTCCCCTCTCCATCTCTCTCCCCATCTCCTCCCCATCTCTCCCCCCTCCATCTCTCTCCCCTCTCCATCTCTCTCCCCTCTCCATCTCTCTCTCTCCATCTCTCTCCCCTCTCCATCTCTCTCCCCTCTCCATCTCTCTCCCCTCTCCATCTCTCTCCCTCCCTCTCTCCATCTCCATCTCCCTCCTCCCATCTCTCTCCCCCTCTCCATCTCTCTCCCCTCTCCATCTCTCTCCCCCCCTCTCCATCTCTCTCCCTCCCCTCCCATCTCTCCGTCTCCCCCCCTCTCCATCTCTCTCCTCCCCCCTCTCCATCTCTCTCCTCCCCCTCTCCATCTCTCTCCTCCCCCTCTCCATCTCTCTCCTCCCCCTCTCCATCTCTCTCCTCCCCCTCTCCATCTCTCTCCTCCCCCTCTCCAGAGAGCTCAGAACCAACTCTCCCTCTCCGTCTCCTCCCGTCTCTCTCCCTCTCCGTCTCTCCCCCTCTCCGTCTCTCTCCCCTCTCCGTCTCTCTCCCCTCAGTCAGTCTCTCCCCTCTCTCCCTCTCCCCTCTCCTCTCTCTCCCCTCTCCGTCTCTCTCCCCCTCCCCATCTCTCTCCCCCCTCTCCATCTCTCTCCCCTCTCTCCATCTCTCTCCCCTCTCCGTCTCCCCCTTCCCCCCTCCAGAGATAACATTGACGTCTCAGAGCGGGGACGTGTCCTCTAAGTTTGTCCTCCATGCGGTCCACCTGGTGAAGCAGAGAGCTTACAGAACCAACGAGTTCTACAAGTTCTCCTCTCTGCTGGAGAAGAGCTCCCTGACTGAAGCTTTCCCTGTCCTGGTACTGACTCTCACTCAATCAATCAGTCAATCAGTCAATCAGTCAATCAGTCATTCAGTCAGTCACTCAATCAATCAGTCACTCACTCAGTCAATCACTCAGTCAGTCACTCAATCAGTCACTCAGTCAGTCAGTCACTCAGTCACTCAGTCAGTCAATCAGTCAGTCATTCAGTCAATCAGTCAGTCAGTCAGTCAGTCATTCAGTCAGTCAATCAATCAGTCAATCAGTCAGTCATTCAATCAGTCATTCAATCAGTCAGTCATTCATTCAGTCAGTCAGTCAGTCATTCAATCAGTCAGTCAATCAGTCAGCTAGTCAGTCAGTCAGTCAGTCAATCAGTCATTCAATCAGTCATTCAATCAGTCAGTCATTCAGTCAGTCAATCAGTCATTCAATCAGTCAGTCAATCAGTCAGTCAATCAATCAGTCAATCAGTCAACCAATCAATCCCAGTATATATTTCATAAGAAATGCAGTCAACAATATGCGTGTAAACAATAGGGCTCCCCGACTAAAAAAAAAAAACGTTTTTGTTTTGGTCGACCGAGTCGTCGTCTGTTCTTTCGACCAATCGATTGGTAGAAATGTTCAAATGTTTTTCCATTTCTAGGAACATCCTGTTTGAATGGGATCAGCTATAGGTACAGTACCTGGTACTGTAGGCTACTGAGCCTGTCTGATGCTGCGATTAAAACTGAAGACACACAAATTAGGGAGCAAGAGATCAATATAGGAGAAAATAACCTGTTCCCTGCCCCTCCTCCTCCCGCTGCCGTTAGGCTCCGGAAGTTACCATCACGCTCCTGAGTTACCGTGAGGCTCCGGAGGTTAGGCTCCGTCCGGAGGTTACCGTTAGGCTCCGTCCGGAGGTTACCGTTAGGCTCCGTCCGGAGGTTACCGTTAGGCTCCGTCCGGAGGTTACCGTTAGGCTCCGTCCGGAGGTTACCGTTAGGCTCCGTCCGGAGGTTACCGTGAGGCTCCGTCCGGGAGGTTACCGTGAGGCTCCGTCCGGGAGGTTACCGTGAGGCTCCGTCCGGAGGTTACCGTGAGGCTCCGTCCGGAGGTTACCGTGAGGCTCCGTCCGGAGGTTACCGTGAGGCTCCGTCCGGAGGTTACCGTGAGGCTCCGTCCGGAGGTTACCGTGAGGCTCCGTCCGGAGGTTACCGTGAGGCTCCGTCCGGAGGTTACCGTGAGGCTCCGTCCGGAGGTTACCGTGAGGCTCCGTCCGGAGGTTACCGTGAGGCTCCGTCCGGAGGTTACCGTGAGGCTCCGTCCGGAGGTTACCGTCAGGCTCCGTCCGAGTTGCCGTCAGGCTCCCGTGTTACCGTCAGGCTCCGGGAGGTTACCGTCAGGCTCCGTAGGTTACCGTCAGGCTCCGTAGGTTACCGTCAGGCTCTAGTTACCGTCAGGCTCCCGTAGTTGCCGTCAGGCTCCCGTAGTTGCCGTCAGGCTCCCGTAGTTGCCGTCAGGCTCTAGTTGCCGTCAGGCTCTAGTTGCCGTCAGGCTCTAGTTGCCGTCAGGCTCTAGTTGCCGGAGGCTCTAGTTGCCGTCAGGCTCTAGTTGCCGGAGGCTCTAGGCTCTAGTTGCCGTCAGGCTCTAGTTGCCGTCAGGCTCTAGTTGCCGTCAGGCTCTAGTTGCCGTCAGGCTCTAGTTGCCGTCAGGCTCTAGTTGCCGTCAGGCTCTAGTTGCCGTCAGGCTCTAGTTGCCGTCAGGCTCCGTAGTTGCCGTCAGGCTCCCGTAGTTGCCGTCAGGCTCTAGTTGCCGTCAGGCTCTAGTTGCCGTCAGGCTCTAGTTGCCGTCAGGCTCTAGTTGCCGTCAGGCTCTAGTTGCCGTCAGGCTCTAGTTGCCGTCAGGCTCCCGTAGTTGCCGTCAGGCTCCCGTAGTTGCCGTCAGGCTCCGTCAGGCTCTTGCCGTCAGGCTCCGTAGTTGCCGTCAGGCTCCCGTAGTTGCCGTCAGGCTCCCGTAGGCCGTCAGGCTCTAGTTGCCGTCAGGCTCTAGTTGCCGTCAGGCTCTAGTTGCCGTCAGGCTCCGTCAGGCTCCCGTAGTTGCCGTCAGGCTCTAGTTGCCGTCAGGCTCCCGTAGTTGCCGTCAGGCTCCCGTAGTTGCCGTCAGGCTCTAGTTACCGTCAGGCTCTAGTTGCCGTCAGGCTCTAGTTGCCGTCAGGCTCTAGTTGCCGTCAGGCTCCCGTAGTTGCCGTCAGGCTCTAGTTGCCGTCAGGCTCTAGTTGCCGTCAGGCTCTAGTTGCCGTCAGGCTCTAGTTGCCGTCAGGCTCTAGTTGCCGTCAGGCTTCCGTAGTTGCCGTCAGGCTCTAGTTACCGTCAGGCTCTAGTTGCCGTCAGGCTCTAGTTGCCGTCAGGCTCTAGTTGCCGTCAGGCTCTAGTTGCCGTCAGGCTCTAGTTGCCGTCAGGCTCCCGTAGTTGCCGTCAGGCTCCCGTAGTTGCCGTCAGGCTCTAGTTGCCGTCAGGCTCTAGTTGCCGTCAGGCTCTAGTTGCCGTCAGGCTCTAGTTGCCGTCAGGCTCCCGTAGTTGCCGTCAGGCTCCCGTAGTTGCCGTCAGGCTCTAGTTGCCGTCAGGCTCCCGTAGTTGCCGTCAGGCTCCCGTAGTTGCCGTCAGGCTCTAGTTACCGTCAGGCTCTAGTTGCCGTCAGGCTCTAGTTGCCGTCAGGCTCTAGTTGCCGTCAGGCTCCCGTAGTTGCCGTCAGGCTCTAGTTGCCGTCAGGCTCTAGTTGCCGTCAGGCTCTAGTTGCCGTCAGGCTCTAGTTGCCGTCAGGCTCTAGTTGCCGTCAGGCTCTAGTTGCCGTCAGGCTTCCGTAGTTGCCGTCAGGCTCTAGTTACCGTCAGGCTCTAGTTGCCGTCAGGCTCTAGTTGCCGTCAGGCTCTAGTTGCCGTCAGGCTTCCGTAGTTGCCGTCAGGCTCTAGTTGCCGTCAGGCTTCCGTAGTTGCCGTCAGGCTTCCGTAGTTACCGTCAGGCTCTAGTTGCCGTCAGGCTCTAGTTGCCGTCAGGCTCTAGTTGCCGTCAGGCTTCCGTAGTTGCCGTCAGGCTCTAGTTGCCGTCAGGCTCTAGTTGCCGTCAGGCTCTAGTTGCCGTCAGGCTCTAGTTACCGTCAGGCTCTAGTTGCCGTCAGGCTCTAGTTGCCGTCAGGCTCTAGTTGCCGTCAGGCTCTAGTTGCCGTCAGGCTCTAGTTACCGTCAGGCTCTAGTTGCCGTCAGGCTCTAGTTGCCGTCAGGCTCTAGTTGCCGTCAGGCTCTAGTTGCCGTCAGGCTCTAGTTGCCGTCAGGCTCTAGTTGCCGTCAGGCTCTAGTTGCCGTCAGGCTCTAGTTGCCGTCAGGCTCTAGTTGCCGTCAGGCTCCCGTAGTTGCCGTCAGGCTCTAGTTACCGTCAGGCTCTAGTTGCCG
Source organism: Oncorhynchus gorbuscha (assembly GCF_021184085.1). Classification (NCBI taxonomy): domain Eukaryota; kingdom Metazoa; phylum Chordata; class Actinopteri; order Salmoniformes; family Salmonidae; genus Oncorhynchus; species Oncorhynchus gorbuscha. The sequence goes on along the minus strand of NW_025747451.1, from coordinate 13,666 downwards.
TCAGGCTCTAGTTGCCGTCAGGCTCTAGTTGCCGTCAGGCTCTAGCCGTCAGGCTCCCGTAGTTGCCGTCAGGCTCTAGTTGCCGTCAGGCTCTAGTTGCCGTCAGGCTCTAGTTGCCGTCAGGCTCTAGTTGCCGTCAGGCTCTAGTTACCGTCAGGCTCTAGTTGCCGTCAGGCTCTAGTTGCCGTCAGGCTCTAGTTGCCGTCAGGCTCTAGTTGCCGTCAGGCTCTAGTTGCCGTCAGGCTCTAGTTACCGTCAGGCTCCCGTAGTTGCCGTCAGGCTCTAGTTGCCGTCAGGCTCCCGTAGTTACCGTCAGGCTCCCGTAGTTGCCGTCAGGCTCCCGTAGTTGCCGTCAGGCTCCCGTAGTTGCCGTCAGGCTCCCGTAGTTGCCGTCAGGCTCCCGTAGTTGCCTGTAACTGGCTACACCAGCGGTTGGCAGCCTTTTCCATGTGGATTGCCAAGTTACCGTTTCTACTGATCTGCAATATGATTTATGTAATAGTTTCATTTTAATTTATAATAACGTCTTCGTTTCTCAAATGATACAAACCTGAAAAGTAACTTCTATTCCCATTTACCAACTATGTAAAAACAGCCGACATGAAACCAACAAATAAAAACCAGCCCACAGATAGAAAATAACCTGATTAAAAATACCTCTCCTATAAATCACATTGTCTACACATGGCCTGTCTGCAAGGAACTAGAAACATTGTATCAACTACTAATCTGATAAACATACTGTAACTCTCCTATAAATCACATTGTCTACACATGGCCTGTCTGCAAGGAACTAGAAACATTGTATCAACTATTAACCTGATAAACATAACTCTCCTATAAAACACATTGTCTACACATGGCCTGTCTGCAATGGACTAGAAACATTGTATCAACTACTAATCTGATAAACATAACTCTCCTATAAATCACATTGTCTACTCATGGCCTGTCTGCAATGGACTAGAAACATTGTATCAACTATTAACTTAGTCTCACGCTTTGGGCCATTGATCTCCAGACACACAGCTGGAGGCTATTTGCACCAGTAATGAGCAGTAATCAGGTAGGTCTAATTTACACCAGGGATGAGCGGTAATCAGGTAGTCTGTAGGTCTACTTCTATGTGTAATCAGGGTCAGGATGGATTAGTCCACTCAGACACACCTCCACAATGGATTAGTCCACTCAGACAGGCCTCTACAATGGATTAGTCCACTCAGACAGGCCTCTACAATGGATTAGTCCACTGAGACAGGCCTCTACAATGGATTAGTCCACTGAGACAGACCTCTATAATGGATCAGTCCACTCAGACAGACCTCTATAATGGATTAGTCCACTGAGACAGGCCTCTATAATGGATTAGTCCACTCTGACAGGCCTCTATAATGGATTAGTCCACTCTGACAGGCCTCTACAATGGATTAGTCCACTGAGACAGGCTTCTATAATGGATTAGTCCACTCAGACTCTACTGAGACAGGCGTCTGATCGACTAAAAAGATCTCGGTCGACCAACAGCCTATCGACCAATCAAATGACCAGGGGACTAAATGATGCTGTTTTGACTGAGTGTCTCTCCTCTCTAGTCAGGGAGGACAGTAGAGTTATGTGATGCTGTTTTGACTGAGTGTCTCCTCTCTAGTCAGGGAGGACAGTAGAGTTATGTGATGCTGTTTTGACTGAGTGTCTCTCCTCTCTAGTCAGGGAGGACAGTAGAGTTATGTGATGCTGTTTTGACTGAGTGTCTCCTCTCTAGTCAGGGAGGACAGTAGAGTTATGTGTCTCTGTGATGCTGTTTTGACTGAGTGTCTCTCCTCTCTAGTCAGGGAGGACAGTAGAGTTATGTGATGCTGTTTTGACTGAGTGTCTCCTCTCTAGTCAGGGAGGACAGTAGAGTTATGTGTCTCTGTGATGCTGTTTTGACTGAGTGTCTCCTCTCTAGTCGGGGAGGACCGTAGAGGTATGTGATGCTGTTTTGACTGAGTGTCTCTCCTCTCTAGTCGGGGAGGACAGTAGAGTTATGTGTCTCTGTGATGCTGTTTTGACTGAGTGTCTCCTCTCTAGTCGTGGAGGACAGTAGAGGTATGTGATGCTGTTTTGACTGAGTGTCTCCTCTCTAGTCGGGGAGGACAGTAGAGTTATGTGTCTCTGTGATGCTGTTTTGACTGAGTGTCTCCTCTCTAGTCGGGGAGGACAGTAGAGTTATGTGTCTCTGTGATGCTGTTTTGACTGAGTGTCTCCTCTCTAGTCGGGGAGGACAGTAGAGTTATGTGTCTCTGTGATGCTGTTTTGACTGAGTGTCTCCTCTCTAGTCGGGGAGGACAGTAGAGTTATGTGTCTCTGTGATGCTGTTTTGACTGAGTGTCTCCTCTCTAGTCGGGGAGGACCGTAGAGGTATGTGTCGCCCGGTGGTGGGCCAGCCTTGGTGACGTCACCGTTGACTACAGTATCTCCTTCCACGGCCTGACCACCTCACCCTCACCTCTACACATAGTGAGTATATACACCTCACCCTCACCTCTACGATGACATCACAATACCCCACGATGACATCACAATACCCCACGATGACATCACAATATCCCATAATGACAAAGCAAGAACAGGTTTTTAGAACAATTTGCAAATATATAATAAACATAAATACTTTATTTACATAAGTGTTCAGACCCTTTTCTATGAGACTCCAAATTGAGCTCAGGTGCATCCTGTTTCCATTGATCATCCTTGAGATGTTTCTACAACTTTATTGGAGTCCACCTGTGGTAAGTTCAATAGGATTGGACAGGATTTGGAAAGGCAGACACCTGTCTATATAAGGTCCCACTGATGAGTCAGAACAAAAACCAAGTTATGAGGTCGAAGGAATGTCATCGCGGGGTATTGTGATGTCATCGCGGGGTATTGTGATGTCATCGCGGGGTATTGTGATGTCATCGCTGGGTATTGTGTTATTATTAATTATAGGACGTACCACAGCACACTCCTCTGTGTTGTGGGACGTGTCGTACCAGTTTTACGACCAAAAGTCCTTTTCTGACTCATGATTTTTGTCTCACCCAGCATGCATCAGACGGCGTGACTAGTTTTGAGGTGTCCTCTCCCCTGAGGTACGAGGATGTTTCTCCCGTCATCACCCTGAAGACTTGGGTCCAGCCGCTCAGGTACAAAACTAAAGAAATACACCCACCCACCCACACCTCCCATCATCACCCTGAAGACTTGGGTCCTACCCTACCTAAACTAAAGAGTTACATTAGGGTTACATTAGTCACGTTTCTCCCAGGGTCACTCTGAAGATCTGTGTGCAGCCACACTGGGACATATGTCTCCAAATACAACCCCCTACCTACCCCTCTACCCCCTACCTACCCCTCTACCCCCTACCTACCCCTCTACCCACCACCTACAGTCTGATATATATACCAGGTTACATTAGTCACTAATCTGGTCAGCTTCGTGATTAACTTCTGTGTTCAAACGTGTTCGTTTTTGTGAGGAAACTCTCAGCTCCTCCATCCTCTCAGAAGGAAACTCAGCTTCTCCGTCTCCATCCTCTCAGAAGGAAACTCTCAGCTTCTCCATCCTCTCAGAAGGAAACTCTCACCTTCTCCATCCTCTCAGAAGGAAACTCTCAGCGTCTCCATCCTCTCAGAAGGAAACTCTCAGCTTCTCCGTCTCATCCTCTCAGAAGGAAACTCTCACCTTCTCCATCCTCTCAGAAGGAAACTCTCACCTTCTCCATCCTCTCAGAAGGAAACTCTCAGCGTCTCCATCCTCTCAGAAGGAAACTCTCAGCTTCTCCATCCTCTCAGAAGGAAACTCTCAGCGTCTCCATCCTCTCAGAAGGAAACTCTCAGCGTCTCCATCCTCTCAGAAGGAAACTCTCAGCTTCTCCATCCTCTCAGAAGGAAACTCTCAGCGTCTCCATCCTCTCAGAAGGAAACTCTCAGCTTCTCCATCCTCTCAGAAGGAAACTCTCAGCTTCTCCATCCTCTCAGAAGGAAACTCTCAGCGTCTCCATCCTCTCAGAAGGAAACTCTCAGCTTCTCCGTCTCATCCTCTCAGAAGGAAACTCTCAGCTTCTACTTCTCCGTCCTCTCAGAAGGAAACTCTCAGCTTCTCCATCCTCTCAGAAGGAAACTCTCAGCGTCTCCATCCTCTCAGAAGGAAACTCTCAGCTTCTCCGTCTCATCCTCTCAGAAGGAAACTCTCAGCTTCTACTTCTCCATCCTCTCAGAAGGAAACTCTCACCTTCTCCATCCTCTCAGAAGGAAACTCTCAGCTTCTCCGTCTCATCCTCTCAGAAGGAAACTCTCAGCTTCTACTTCTCCATCCTCTCAGAAGGAAACTCTCACCTTCTCCATCCTCTCAGAAGGAAGTTCTCAGCCCCCCCTCCTTCCTTTCCGGTCCATGTGGGCACACAGACCAGGCGCTGGGGACACAGCCGTGTATCTATCCCCAAGCATCCCATCTAGTCCTGACAGATCGTCTCAGTGTACAGTGTCTAACCCACAGCATCTATCCCCAAGCATCCCATCTAGTCCTGACAGATCGTCTCAGTGTACAGTGTCTAACCCACAGCATCTATCCCCAAGCATCCCATCAATCCCCAAGCATCCCATCTACCCCCAAGCATCCCATCTACCCCCAAGCATCCCATCTACCCCCAAGCATCCCATCTATCCCCAAGCATCCCACCTAGTCCTGACAGATCGTCTCAGTGTACAGAGTCTAACCCACAGCATCTATCCCCAAGCATCCCAAGCATCCCATCTATCTCCAAGCATCCCATCTATCCCCAAGCATCCCATCTATCCCCAAGCATCCCATCTATCCCCAAGCATCCCATCTATCCCCAAGCATCCCATCTATCCCCAAGCATCCCATCTATCCCCAAGCATCCCATCTATCCCCAAGCATCCCATCTATTCCCAAGCATCCCATCTATCCCCAAGCATCCCATCTATCCCCAAGCATCCCATCTAACTCTGTCTGTTTCCTGCTTCTTCCAGACCTCTGAGTTCTAAGATCAAGGCTCTGGGTCACAGAGATGTCCTCCCCAACAACAGACAGCTCTACGAAATCATCCTCACCTACAGCTTCCACCAGGTGAGAGTGTCTAGGTCGTATTATACACCTCTGTTTGGTGTGTGACCCCTCTCCCTCTCTACCCCTCTACCCCTCTACCCCTCTACCTCTCTACCTCTCTACCTCTCTACCTCTCTACCCCTCTACCCCTCTACCCCTCTACCTCTCTACCTCTCTACCTCTCTCCCTCTCTACCTCTCTACCTCTCTACCTCTATCCCTCTATCCCTCTCTACCTCTCTACCTCTCTACCCCTCTACCCCTCTACCTCTCTACCTCTCTACCTCTCTACCTCTATCCCTCTCTACCTCTCTACCTCTCTACCTCTCTACCCCTCTACCTCTCTACCCCTCTACCTCTCTACCTCTCTACCCCTCTACCCCTCTACCTCTCTCCCTCTATCCCTCTATCCCTCTATCCCTCTCTACCTCTCTCCCTCTCTACCCCTCTACCCCTCTACCTCTCTACCTCTCTCCCCAGCTGTCCAGTACTGTCTGACCCCTCTACCTCTCTACCTCTCTACCTCTGTCCCTCTCTACCTCTCTCCCCAGCTGTCCAGTACTGTGACCTCTCTACCTCTCTCCCTCTCCCCAGCTGTCCAGTACTGTCTGACCTCTCTACCTCTCTCCCCAGCTGTCCAGTACTGTCTGACCTCTCTTCCTCTCTCCCCAGCTGTCCAGTACTGTCTGACCTCTCTACCTCTCTACCTCTCTACCTCTCTACCTCTCTCCCCAGCTGTCCAGTACTGTCTGACCTCTCTTCCTCTCTCCCCAGCTGTCCAGTACTGTCTGACCTCTCTACCTCTCTACCTCTCTCCCCAGCTGTCCAGTACTGTCTGACCTCTCTACCCCTCTACCTCTCTACCTCTCTCCCCAGCTGTCCAGTACTGTCTGACCCCTCTACCTCTCTCCCCAGCTGTCCAGTACTGTCTGACCTCTCTATCTCTCTCCCCAGCTGTCCAGTACTGTGTGTGTGACCTCTCTACCTCTCTACCCAGCTGTCCAGTACTGTCTGACCTCTCTACCTCTCTCCCCAGCTGTCCAGTACTGTCTGACCTCTCTACCTCTCTACCTCTCTCCAGTACTGTGTGTGTGACCTCTCTACCTCTCTCCCCAGATGTCCAGTACTGTCTGACCTCTCTACCTCTCTCCCCAGCTGTCCAGTACTGTCTGACCTCTCTACCTCTCTACCTCTCTCCCCAGCTGCCCAGTACTGTCTGACCTCTCTACCTCTCTCCCCAGCTGTCCAGTACTGTGTGTGTGACCTCTCTACCTCTCTCCCCAGCTGTCCAGTACTGTGTGTGTGACCTCTCTACCTCTCTCCCCAGCTGTCCAGTACTGTGTGTGTGACCTCTACCTCTCTACCTCTCTCCCCAGCTGTCCAGTACTGTCTGACCCCTCTACCTCTCTCCCCAGCTGTCCAGTACTGTCTGACCTCTCTACCTCTCTCCCCAGCTGTCCAGTACTGTCTGACCCCTCTACCCCTCTACCTCTCTACCTCTCTCCCCAGCTGTCCAGTACTGTGTGTGTGAACTCTCTACCTCTCTCCCCAGCTGTCCAGTACTGTCTGACCTCTCTACCTCTCTCCCCAGCTGTCCAGTACTGTCTGACCCCTCTACCCCTCTACCTCTCTACCTCTCTCCCCAGCTGTCCAGTACTGTGTGTGTGAACTCTCTACCTCTCTCCCCAGCTGTCCAGTACTGTCTGACCTCTCTACCTCTCTCCCCAGCTGTCCAGTACTGTCTGACCTCTCTACCTGTCTCCCTCTCTCCCCAGCTGTCCAGTACTGTGTGTCTGACCTCTCTACCTCTCTCCCCAGCTGTCCAGTACTGTCTGACCTCTCTACCTCTCTCCCCAGCTGTCCAGTACTGTCTGACCTCTCTACCTCTCTACCCAGCTGTCCAGTACTGTCTGACCTCTCTACCCCTCTACCCAGCTGTCCAGTACTGTCTGACCTCTCTACCTCTCTCCCCAGCTGTCCAGTACTGTCTGACCTCTCTACCTCTCTACCCCTCTCCCCAGCTGTCCAGTACTGTCTGACCTCTCTACCTCTCTCCCTCTCTACCTCTCTACCTCTCTCCTCAGCTGTCCAGTACTGTCTGACCTCTCTACCTCTCTACCTCTCTCCCCAGCTGTCCAGTACTGTGTGTGTGACCTCTCTACCTCTCTATCTCTCTCCCCAGCTGTCCAGTACTGTGTGTATGACCTCTCTACCTCTCTACCTCTCTCCCCAGCTGTCCAGTACTGTCTGACCCCTCTACCTCTCTCCCCAGCTGTCCAGTACTGTGTGTCTGACCCCTCTACCTCTCTCCCCAGCTGTCCAGTACTGTCTGACCTCTCTACCTCTCTCCCCAGCTGTCCAGTACTGTGTGTGTGACCTCTCTACCTCTCTCCCCAGCTGTCCAGTACTGTCTGACCTCTCTACCTCTCTACCCAGCTGTCCAGTACTGTCTGACCTCTCTACCTGTCTCCCTCTCTCCCCAGCTGTCCAGTACTGTGTGTCTGACCTCTCTACCTCTCTCCCCAGCTGTCCAGTACTGTCTGACCTCTCTACCTCTCTACCCAGCTGTCCAGTACTGTCTGACCTCTCTACCTCTCTACCCAGCTGTCCAGTACTGTCTGACCTCTCTACCCCTCTACCCAGCTGTCCAGTACTGTCTGACCTCTCTACCTCTCACCCCAGCTGTCCAGTACTGTCTGACCTCTCTACCTCTCTACCTCTCTCCCCAGCTGTCCAGTACTGTCTGACCTCTCTACCTCTCTACCTCTCTCCCCAGCTGTCCAGTACTGTCTGACCTCTCTACCTCTCTACCTCTCTCCCCAGCTGTCCAGTACTGTCTGACCTCTCTACCTCTCTCCCCAGCTGTCCAGTACTGTCTGACCTCTCTACCTCTCTCCCCAGCTGTCCAGTACTGTCTGACTTCTCTACCTCTCTCCCCAGCTGTCCAGTACTGTCTGACCTCTCTACCTCTCTACCTCTCTCCCCAGCTGTCCAGTACTGTGTGTGTGACCTCTCTACCTCTCTCCCCAGCCTAAGTCAGGTGAGGTGACCCCCAGCTGTCCAGTCCTGTGTGACCAGTTGTATGAATCAGAGTTTGACTCTCAGCTCTGGATGCTGTTTGACCAGAACAAGAGACTGTTGGGCTCTGGAGACGCCTACCCACACCAGGTAGTAACCACAACACAACCATGATATAACCACAACACAACCATGATACAACCATGATATAACCACAACACAACCATAATACAACCATGATATAACCACAACACAACCATGATATAACCACAACACAACCATGATATAACCACAACACAACCATGATACAACCACAACACAACCATGATACAACCATAATACAACCACAACACAACCAGAACAAGAGACTGTTGGGCTCTGGAGACGCCTACCCACACCAGGTAGTAACCACAACACAACCATGATATAACCACAACACAACCATAATATAACCATGACATAACCACAACACAACCATGATATAACCATAATACAACCATGATATAACCATAATACAACCATAATATAACCATGACATAACCACAACACAACCATGATATAACCACAATACAACCATGATATAACCATAATACAACCATCATATAACCATGAAATAACCACAACACAACCATGATATAACCACAACACAACCATGATATAACCACAACACAACCATGATATAACCATAATACAACCATGATATAACTACAATATAACCATGATATAACCATAATATAACCATGATATAACCATAATATAACCATGATATAACCACAACACAACCATGATATAACTATAATACAACCATGATATAACCACAATACAACCATGATATAACCACAATACAACCATGATATAACCACAACACAACCACGATACAACCACAACACAACCACGATACAACCACAACACAACCACGATACAACCACAACACAACCACGATACAACCACAACACAACCACGATACAACCACAACACAACCACGATACAACCACAACACAACCACAACACAACCATGATATAACCACAACACAACCACGATACAACCACAACACAACCACGATACAACCACAACACAACCACGATACAACCACAACACAACCACGATACAACCACAACACAACCACGATACAACCACAACACAACCACAACACAACCATGATATAACCACAATACAACCATGATATAACCACAATACAACCATGATATAACCACAACACAACCACGATACAACCACAACACAACCACGATACAACCACAACACAACCACGATACAACCACAACACAACCACGATACAACCACAACACAACCACGATACAACCACAACACAACCACGATACAACCACAACACAACCACGATACAACCACAACACAACCACGATACAACCACAACACAACCACGATACAACCACAACACAACCACGATACAACCACAACACAACCACAACACAACCATGATATAACCACAATACAACCATGATATAACCACAATACAACCATGATATAACCACAACACAACCACGATACAACCACAACACAACCACGATACAACCACAACACAACCACGATACAACCACAACACAACCACGATACAACCACAACACAACCACGATACAACCACAACACAACCACAACACAACCATGATATAACCACAACACAACCACGATACAACCACAACACAACCACAACACAACCATGATATAACCACAACACAACCACGATACAACCACAACACAACCACGATACAACCACAACACAACCACGATACAACCACAACCGGAACCGTAGTTTCCGGTTCCGGTTGGAGCGAGTGGTCGCATCTGCACGTCGCTCCAACGGGTAGTATAACTTTTTCATTATATTTCATTATATCACAACGGTTTGATTTGTCTTATCTTAGCAATTTCTTCTCAGCTAGCTACATAGCCGTCTTTGTATCAAAAGATAATTGCGTAATTATCGTATTTCGCCGTCCTAACGTAGTCTTCACTAGTCTTCACTAGCCAGCTAGCTAACGTCCACTGATTAGCTGCACTGGAGAAACTGTTACACTCAACTGAACGACTTGATTAGTTTAGTGTCAGCTAGCTACATAGCTGTCTTTGCTGTCTTCGTATCATCTTATCATCGTATCCAAGATAATTGTGTTGTTTAGGTTTAGAGTGTGTAGTCTTAGAGTGATTATCTTAATTTACCGAGGTTAGCTAGCCAGCTATTTGTCGTCCTTAACGTAGGTGACTCTGCTAGCTAGCCAACAGCTAGCCAACGCTAGCCAACGCCTTCTGTATAGAACTCAACTACCCGGTCGCATTCACAGGTTGTATCACATTTTCACTTCATTTTCATTACAGTACAACGGTTTGATTTGTTTGATCGTAGCTAGCTACTTAGCTAGCTACATAGCCGTCTTTGTATCAAAGATAATTGTGTAGTCTAGAGCGATTTTCTAGGTTCGCTAGCCATCTATTGTCGTTCTTTTAACGCAACGTAACGTAAACAACACTGCTAGCTAGCCTGCTAGCCCCCGAATAGCAACACTGCAGAAACTATTACACTCAACGGAACGACTGATTAGTGTAGTGTCAACAACGCACCCACTGCCAGCTGGCCTACTTCAGCAGTACTGTATCATTTTAATCATTTTAGTCAATAAGATTCTTGCTACGTAGCTTAACTTTCTGAACATTCGAGACGTGTAGTCCACTTGTCATTCCAATCTCCTTTGCATTAGCGTAGCCTCTTCTGTAGCCTGTCAACTATGTGTCGGTTTATCCCTGTTCTCTCCTCTCTGCACAGACCATACAAACGCTCCTCACCGCGTGGCCGCGGCCACCCTACTCTGGTGGTCCCAGCGCGCACGACCCACGTGGAGTTCCAGGTCTCCGGTAGCCTCTGGAACTGCCAATCTGCGGTCAACAAGGCAGAGTTCATCTCAGCCCATGCCTCCCTCCAGTCCTCGACTTCTTGGCCCTGACGGAAACATGGATCACCACAGACAACACTGCTACTCCTACTGCTCTCTCTCGTCCGCCCACGTGTTCTCGCACACCCCGAGAGCGTCCTGGTCAGCGGGGTGGTGGCACCGGGATCCTCATCTCTCCCAAGTGGTCATTCTCTCTTTCTCCCTTACCCATCTGTCTATCGCCTCCTTTGAATTCCATGCTGTCACAGTCACTAGCCCTTTCAAGCTTAATATCCTTATCATTTATCGCCTCCAGGTTCCCTCGGAGAGTTCATCAATGAGCTTGATGCCTTGATAAGCTCCTTTCCTGAGGACGGCTCACCTCTCACAGTTCTGGGCGACTTTAACCTCCCCACGTCTACCTTTGACTCTTTCCTCTCTGCCTCCTTCTTTCCACTCCTCTCCTCTTTGACCTCACCCTCTCACCTTCCCCCTACTCACAAGGCAGGCAATACGCTCGACCTCATCTTTACTAGATGCTGTTCTTCCACTAACCTCATTGCAACTCCCTCCAAGTCTCCGACCACTGCCTTGTATCCTTTTCCCTCTCGCTCTCATCCAACACCTCCCACACTGCCCCTACTCGGATGGTATCGCGCCCCCAACCTTCGCTCTCTCCCCGCTACTCTCTCTCTTCCATCCTATCATCTCTTCCCTCCGCTCAAACCTTCTCCCACCTATCTCCTGATTCTGCCTCCTCAACCCTCCTCTCCTCCCTCTCTGCATCCCTTGACTCTCTATGTCCCCTATCCTCCAGGCCGGCTCGGTCCTCCCCTCCCGCTCCGTGGCTCGATGACTCATTGCGAGCTCACAGAACAGGGCTCCGGGCAGCCGAGCGGAAATGGAGGAAAACTCGCCTCCCTGCGGACCTGGCATCCTTTCACTCCCTCCTCTCTACATTTTCCTCCTCTGTCTCTGCTGCTAAAGCCACTTTCTACCACGCTAAATTCCAAGCTTCTGCCTCTAACCCTAGGAAGCTCTTTGCCACCTTCTCCTCCCTCCTGAATCCTCCGCCCCTCCCCCCTCCTCCCTCTCTGCAGATGACTTCGTCAACCATTTTGAAAAGAAGGTCGACGACATCCGATCCTCGTTTGCTAAGTCAAACGACACCGCTGGTTCTGCTCACACTGCCCTACCCTATGCTCTGACCTCTTTCTCCCCTCTCTCTCCAGATGAAATCTCGCGTCTTGTGACGGCCGGCCGCCCAACAACCTGCCCGCTTGACCCTATCCCTCCTCTCTTCTCCAGACCATTTCCGGAGACCTTCTCCCTTACCTCACCTCGCTCATCAACTCATCCCTGACCGTTGGCTACGTCCCTTCCGTCTTCAAGAGAGCGAGAGTTGCACCCCTTCTGAAAAAACCTACACTCTCTCGATCCCTCCGATGTCAACAATTACAGACCAGTATCCCTTCTTTCTTTTCTCTCCAAAACTCTTGAACGTGCCGTCCTTGGCCAGCTCTCCCGCTATCTCTCTGAATGACCTTCTTGATCCAAATCAGTCAGGTTTCAAGACTAGTCATTCAACTGAGACTGCTCTCCTCTGTATCACGGAGGCGCTCCGCACTGCTAAAGCTAACTCTCTCTCCTCTGCTCTCATCCTTCTAGATCTATCGGCTGCCTTCGATACTGTGAACCATCAGATCCTCCTCTCCACCCTCTCCGAGTTGGGCATCTCCGGCGCGGCCCACGCTTGGATTGCGTCCTACCTGACAGGTCGCTCCTACCAGGTGGCGTGGCGAGAATCTGTCTCCTCACCACGCGCTCTCACCACTGGTGTCCCCCAGGGCTCTGTTCTTGGCCCTCTCCTATTCTCGCTATACACCAAGTCACTTGGCTCTGTCATAACCTCACATGGTCTCTCTTATCATTGCTATGCAGACGACACACAATTAATCTTCTCCTTTCCCCCTTCTGATGACCAGGTGGCGACCGCATCTCTGCATGTCTGGCAGACATATCAGTGTGGATGACGGATCACCACCTCAAGCTGAACCTCGGCAAGACGGAGCTGCTCTTCCTCCCGGGGAAGGACTGCCCGTTCCATGATCTCGCCATCACGGTTGACAACTCCACTGTGTCCTCCTCACGTCACCCCGCTCCTCCGTTCTCTCCACTGGCTTCCAGTTGAAGCTCGCATCCGCTACAAGACCATGGTGCTTGCCTACGGAGCTGTGAGGGGAACGGCACCTCAGTACCTCCAGGCTCTGATCAGGCCCTACACCCAAACAAGGGCACTGCGTTCATCCACCTCTGGCCTGCTCGCCTCCCTACCACTGAGGAAGTACAGCTCCCGCTCAGCCCAGTCAAAACTGTTCGCTGCCCTGGCCCCCCAATGGTGGAACAAACTCCCTCACGACGCCAGGACAGCGGAGTCAATCACCACCTTCCGGAGACACCTGAAACCCCACCTCTTTAAGGAATACCTAGGATAGGTTAAGTAATCCCTCTCACCCCACCCCCTAAGTTTTAGATGCACTATTGTTAAGTGACTGTCCCACTGGATGTCATAAGGTGAATGCACCAATTTGTAAGTCGCTCTGGATAAGAGCGTCTGCTAAATGACTTAAATGTAAATGTAAATGTAA
>NW_025747450.1:56740-57745 GCF_021184085.1 Oncorhynchus gorbuscha | reverse complement strand
AGCATTACCATGACAACAGACATTTCCCTGGTAAACCATTACCATGACAACAGACATTTCCCTGGTCAACCATTACCACAACACAGACATTTCCCTGGTCAACCATTACCACGCCACAGAAATGTATTGCTTTTCCTCCGCTTTCTCCGCAACTGTATTCGTAAACGACATTAAACCCTGTTCAATATGATGTGGTATTATCAGTAGTAGAAGTGGTAACCGTGAGTCAAACACCTTTGTTCTGGAAGGATTTGCTCCTCTACCAACGTGTACAACTCATACTTACCTGGCAAGGGAGACACCGTGATCAAGAAGGCGGTTCACCCAGGGCGAGGCTCAGCCATTGCACTCCGGCTGTGCTGACCCCTGCGAATTTCTCAAATGTGGAAATCTCGATTGCATAATTTATGGTAGTGGGGGACTGCGTTCGCGCTCTCCCCTGATCTTGATGTTAAAAAAATATACTAACAGATTTAATTTGACATGTGTTTCAACTCAAGAGTTCAATTGAGTTTCTTGTTGAGGAGAAATGTTCTTATCAGATGATTGGCAAGTTAAAACTCAACCTAATTGCCTCAGACATACATTTTGTCTTCTCATAACCCGGATGGATGTGTGTGATCTGTTATTGTGATGGGTGATTATGCCTGTCATGTCCTGATTATGTGAAGGAAAAGGCCTACTTCTGAATGCATACTTTTGCGCCCTCATGACGGAATCTGGATTGAGGTCTTTTATTTTCAAGATTATTAAATCATTTTTAGGACAGTTTGTAATTTAAGACCACAGTCAACCATTACCATGACAACAGACATTTCCCTGGTCAACCATTACTATGACAACAGACATTTCCCTGGTCAACCATTACCACGCCACAGACATTTCCCTGGTCAACCATTCCACAGACATTTCCCTGGTCAACCATTACCATGCCACAGACATTTCCCTGGTCAACCATTACCATTCCACAGACATTTCCCTGGTCAAGCATTACCATGACAACAG
>NW_025747450.1:41423-56240 GCF_021184085.1 Oncorhynchus gorbuscha | reverse complement strand
TTTAATTTGACATGTGTTTCAACTCAAGAGTTTTTTTTTTGGTTACTACATGATTCCATATGTGTTATTTCATAGTTTTTATGTCTTCAATAGTATTCTACAATGTAGAAAATAGCAAAAGAATAAAGAAACTGACCAACTAAATGACTAACGTTTGACTGGGACTGTATATAATTCATATTTACAAGACATTCAGTACCAATCAAAAGAACCCTCCATCAGGGCTCTCCCTACTTTTAACCACCTTCTCTGTTGTCGTTTCTCAATCTCTTTTTTACTGTTAAACACTCAGTCTTGAGTCTCTGTCTGTCTGTCCCAAATGGTACTCTATTCCCTATGTAGTGCACTACTTTAGACCAGGACCCTATTCTCTACATAGTGCACTACTTTAGACCAGGACCCTATTCCCTATATAGTGCACAACTTTAGACCAGGACCCTATTCTCTACATAGTGCACTACTTTAGACCAGGACCCTATTCTCTACATAGTGCACTATTTTAGACCAGGACCCTATTCCCTATGTAGTGCACTACTTTAGACCAGGACCCTATTCCCTACATAGTGCACTACTTTAGACCAGGACCCTATTCCCTATGTAGTGCACTACTTTAGACCAGGACCCTATTCTCTACATAGTGCACTACTTTAGACCAGGACCCTATTCTCTACATAGTGCACTACTTTAGACCAGGACCCTATTCCCTACATAGTGCACTACTTTAGACCAGGACCCTATTCCCTATGTAGTGCACTACTTTAGACCAGGGCCCTATTCCCCATGTAGTACTACTTTAGACCAGGGTCCTATTCCCTATGTAGTACACTACTTTAGACCAGGACCCTATTCCCTATGTAGTGCACTACTTTAGACCAGGAGCCTGTATAGGGAATAGGATGCCATTTGGGACAGCTTTGGCTGATCATTAAAGGTCGAGGGTCATGCTCAGGGGGTTACCATGGAGATAGAGGAATATGTAGAATTAAAACGGGACGGCCAATCCTACAACTGGCCGTGCAGGATTTTACTCCGACCCTGCTCTAACACACCTGATTCTACTAATCAGTCTAATCAGAACCTTGACTGGCAGAATGGGGTGTGTTAGAGCAGGGCTGAAGCAAACGCCTGCAGACCCAGTAGCTCTCTGGGAGGAGGGTTGATCTCACCAAGACCACTTTAGGTTCATACGGCATCAACTAGCTTTCTGATTGGTTTACCGGCCATCAATTAGCTTTCTGATTGGTTACTTCACATACAGTGGAAGTCGGAAGTTTACATACACCTTAGCCAAATACATTTCAACTCAGTTTTTCACAATTCCTGACATTTAATCCCAGTAAAAAATCCCTGTCTTAGGTCAGTTAGGATCACCACTTTATTTTAAGAATGTGAAATGTCAGAATAATAGTAAAGATAATTATTTATTTCAGCTTTTATTTCTTTCATCACATTCCCAGTGGGTCAGAAGTTTACATACACTCAATCAGTATTTGGTAGCATTGCCTTTAAATTGTTTAACTTGGGTCAAACGTTGCGGGGAGCCTTCCACAAGCTTCACTCAATAAGTTGGGTGATTTTTGGCCCATTCCTCCTGACAGAGTTGGTGTAACTGAGTCAGGTTTGTAGGCCTCCTTGCTCACACAAGCTTTTTCAGCTCTGTCCACAAATTTTCTATGGGAATGAGGTCAGGGCTTTGTGATGGTCACTCCAATACCCTGACTTTGTTGTCCTTAAGCCATTTTGCCACAAGTTTGGAAGTATGCTTGGGGTCGTTGTCCATTTGGAAGACCTATTTGCGACCAAGCTTTAACTTCCTGATGTATTGAGATGTTGCTTCAATATATCCTCAGAATTTTCCTTCCACATGATGCCATCTATTTTGTGAAGTGCACCAGTCCCTCCTGCAACAAAGCACCCCCCCCAACATGATGCTGGCACCCCCGTGCTCTGGCTTTTTTATGGCGGTTTTGGAGTAGTGGCTTCCTCCTTGCTGAGCGACCTTTCAGGTTATGTCGATATAGGACTCGTTTTACAGTGGATATAGATACTTTTGTATGTTTCCTTCAGCATCTTCACAAGGTCCTTTGCTGTTGTTCTGGGATTGATTTGCACTTTTCGCACCAAAGTACGTTCAAGTCTAGGAGACAGAACGCATCTACTTCCTGAGCGGTATGACGGCTACATGGTCCCATGGTGTTCATACTTGTGTACTATTGTTTGTACAGATGATCGTGGTACCTTCAGGCGTTTGGAAATTGCTCCCAAGGATGAACCAGACTTGTGGAGGTCTACCATTTTTTTCTGAGGTATTGGCTGATTTATTTAGATTTTCCCATTATGTCAAGCAAAGAGGCACTGAGTTTGAAGGTAGGCCTTGAAATACATCCACAGGTACACCTCCAATTGACTCAAAGGATGTAAATTAGCCTATCAGAAGCTTGTAAAGCCATGACATCATTTTCTGGAATTTTTCAAGCTGTTTAAAGGCACAGTCAACTTAGTGTATATAAACTTCTGACCCCCTGGAATTGTGATACAGTGAACTTTAAGTGAAATAATCTGTCTGTAAACAATTGTTAGAAAAATAAAGTAGATGTCCCTACCGACTTGCCAAAACTATAGTTTGTTAACAAGAAATTTGTGGTGTGGTTGAAAAACTAGTTTTAATGACTCCGACCTAAGTGTATGTAAACTTCCCACTTCAACTGTAGCTATGAGTCCAAGGAGTGAAATTCATCCCATGTCCTAATCATTAAATCCCAATTACAGAAAAACAACTATTTCCATTGATCGTTAATTCCCTCTTGACCTCTAGAAGACTGTAGAGTACAGTAACACACCTCCAGTGCGATGTGTATTTATCTTCTAAACATTCTTACACAAGGTTCCTTGCTTCTCTTGCTCTTCTTGTGTTTATGTCTCCTGTGACCATCTCCTTCTTCACTATCATGTCTCCTCCTCCTCCTCCTCCTCCTGAGAGAGAGAGAGAGAGAGAGAGAGAGAGAGAGAGAGAGAGAGAGAGAGAGAGACAACTGTCTGTAGGTCCAACAGGACACATTAAAACACACCACTACTACTAATCTAACTGTCTGTAGGTCCAACAGAACACATTAAAACACACCACTACTACTAATCTAACTGTCTGTAGGTCCAACAGAACACATTAAAACACACCACTACTACTAATCTAACTGTCTGTAGGTCCAACAGAACACAACACACCACTACTACTAATCTAACTGTCTGTAGGTCCAACAGAACACATTAAAACACACCTCTACTACTAAATCTAACTGTCTGTAGGTCCAACAGAACACATTAAAACACACCACTACTACTAATCTAACTGTCTGTAGGTCCAACAGAACAAAACACACCACTAATACTAATCTAACTGTCTGTAGGTCCAACAGAACACATTAAAACACACCACTACTACTAATCTAACTGTCTGTAGGTCCAACAGAACACATTAAAACACACCACTACTACTAATCTAACTGTCTGTAGGTCCAACAGAACACATTAAAACACACCACTACTACTAATCTAACTGTCTGTAGGTCCAACAGAACACATTAAAACACACCACTACTACTAATCTAGCTGTCTGTAGGTCCAACAGAACACATTAAAACACACCACTACTACTAATCTAACTGTCTGTAGGTCCAACAGGACACATTAAAACACACCACTACTACTAATCTAACTGTCTGTAGGTCCAGGACAGAAAAACACATTAAAAACACACAGAACACATAAAACTACTAATCTAACTGTCTGTAGGTCCAACAGAACACATTAAAACACACCACTACTACTAATCTAACTGTCTGTAGGTCCAACAGAACACATTAAAACACATCACTACTACTAATCTAACTGTCTGTAGGTCCAACAGAACACATTAAAACACACCACTACTACTAATCTTACTGTCTGTAGGTCCAACAGAACACATTAAAACACATCACTACTACTAATCTAACTGTCTGTAGGTCCAACAGAACAAAACACACCACTACTACTAATCTAACTGTAGAAATGATTCCAGAGGAAAACAAATGATGAAACATTGCTATGACTCACCTCTGAATGTGTTGGTCATCTATCTGACACAGGGTCACTGAGGAGGAGGAGTAAACCCCAAACCCAGGATAGAGGGGTTCAGTGAATGTGGTGTGTTATGTGTCAAGGTGAGTCAGTGTACCAGAGGAGGACACACTATAGAAGGTCAAAGTACCAGCTGGCCAGTCCAGATACACTCCAACTCTCTTAGAATCAGGAGCAGGGATGGTTCTGCTACAGACTCCAGCATGGTCAAAGTAATAACCGCTATCAGAGCAGTACAAACACCAGGACTTCCTATTGGCTCCAATCCTACTGTCAACCTCACCTCCCGTCCTCTCCATTCCCTTGTACACCACACCAATGTCAGCCCTGTCACCATCCCTCTCCACCTTCCAGTAATAACGACCTCCAGATAAGCCTTCTCTGCAGAGAACTTGGGGACTACAGTCAAATCTTTCTGGATGGTCTTCATAATGTTGCTTCTCCACCTCCCGTGTCACCTTCCTGTTCCCATCAGACAATATCAGGTATGGGTTTGCTGTATTTGGGTCCAGGGTGAGATGACTGGCATCTGTAGACAAAAGGAGAGTTTAATCAAACCACATATTCATATAAAATGTTGTTTTTTTAGGTACAGAACAAGTATTGATTAGTTACTATGTTACTATATTTCTGACTGTCAGTTGTGGTAGCAGAATCAGAATCCTTTAGGTAACATTTATAAATAAGATGTTTTATTCATTTTCTAAGTATGCTTATGTGGTTAGGCTTGTCTTCTCATGGGAATGTGTCTAACTATTTACAAGTGCTCTCTGAGGTTGCCCTGATCTTGATTTAGTATATGGCCTAGGAGGCTCACTGTCTCCGTGAGCTTGTCCAGGAGGGATGGTATTTGAGATGAGAGTATCTAAAATGACAATTGATATATACCATTGGATGAGGTAATGTCTTGGTACTATGTTGCACCAAGAATGAGATAAGAGCTTCATTTTAGGAGAGCAAACTGAACAATAATTTATAGCCAATGCTGTCTGGCTATGTGTGTCTTTGCTATAAAGGATCTCAGTTGCTATTATGTAAGCACTCTCAAATATTCATTTATAGACACTGAATTGATCTGAGAGTCACAGGGCTATGGTGAAGCTCATATAATTAAAGATGGACTTGATGATAACTCTGACTTGTGTGTGGTTTGCTCTCATGATTTGGTAATACAGGAAATTTCCACGACACAGTGCGGAGAGATTAGATTTGTTTGAGGTTCAGTTTCAGTTCGATTATTTAAAAAATAATCACAGTTTTCGATCTAATTATTATTATTTTTTAAACATGAAATGAAATAAAGTTTTTTAAATGGCAGTTCCAGAATATTTTACCTCCCCAATTAAGGTGTCACCAATCTCCTGTGCTATGTGCTCCCCATACTGTACTGTCTTTGGTCATAGCCTGCCTAAGTAGTAGCCTATGCTGCGTAGTTGTCTGATGACATCATTTTACTAGCTCTTCTGAGTAGATAGTTTCATGAATTGTTTCTGTACATTCCTCTCTCATGTGGTCTGTGTGTGTATCTAACCTAAAAGGCTCTGCATGGTCAATCCAACATCTGCAGTAGCCGTACAGCATTTACTGCGATACAAGGCAGTCATACACTATATATACACAAAAGTATGTGGACACCTGTTCAAATGAGTGGATTTGGATATTTCAGCCACTCCCGTTGCTGACAGGTGTATAAAATAGAGCACACAGCCATGCAATCTCCATAGACAAACATTTTTAGTAGAATGGCCTTACTGAAGAGCTCAGTGACTTTCAACATGGCACCGTCATAGGATGCCACCTTTCCAACAAGTCAGTTTGTCAAATTTTTGCCCTGCTGGAGCTGCCTCGGTCAAATGTAAGTGCTGTTATTGTGAAGTGGAAACGTCTATGATTAACAACGGCTCAGCTGCCAAGTGGTAAGATCACAGAACGGGACCGCCGAGTACTAAAACGTGTAAAAATCGTCTGACTTGAGTTGCAAGACTGACTACCAAGTTCCAAACTGCCTATGGAAGCAACAATCAGCACAAGAACTGTTCATCGAGAGCTTCATGAAATGGCCGAGCAGCCGCGCACACAAGCCTAAGATCACCATGCACAATGCCAAGCACCAGCTGGAGTGGTGTAAAGATGGCCGCCATTGGACTCTGGAGCAGTGGAAACACGTTCTCTGGAGTGTTGAATCACACTTCACCATCAGGCAGTCCGATGGACGAATCTGGGTTTGGTGGATGCCAGGAGAAAGCTACCTGCCACAATGCATTGTGCCAGCTGTAAAGTTTGGCGGAGGAGAAATAATGGTCTGGGGCTGTTTTTCATGGTTCGGGCCCCTTAGTCCCAGCCCTGATCCAAACACAATGACATTCTAGATGATTCTGTGCTTACAACTCTGTGGCAACAGTTTGCGGAAGGCCCTTTCCTGTTTCAGCTGTGCCATATAGAAAAATAGCAAAAACGTTGGGAAGAGATTTTGGATGGGACTAAAAACAACAAAAAAAAACAAAAAAAGATAACTGTTGTAAAATATACTGTGTCCATAAAATGTATGTAGTATGTATAAAATAGAAGTAGAGGCATAAGTGGTGTTGTCCATTAGTTTACTACAATTAGAGGAGGGGTGGTAGGGTTAGGGGTTAGGGGACTATATTAAAGGAAAAAATACCCAGGATGAGGTTGATAGAGATGGCAGCAGTGTACAGAACATACTGGACAGACTGGAAAGGAAGGAGGGTAACACTACAGTGCCTTGCGAAAGTATTCGGCCCCCTTGAACTTTGCGACCTTTTGCCACATTTCAGGCTTCAAACATAAAGATATAAAACTGTATTTTTTTGTGAAGAATCAACAACAAGTGGGACACAATCCTGAAGTGGAACGACATTTATTGGATATTTCAAACTTTTTTAACAAATCAAAAACTGAAAAATTGGGCGTGCAAAATTATTCAGCCCCCTTAAGTTAATACTTTGTAGCGCCAAAGTGGCAAAAGGTCGCAGAGTGGACCTTTGGACGTCGGGCCCTCATACCACCCTCATGGAGTCTGTTCCTGACCATTTGAGCAGACACATGCACATTTGTGGCATGCTGGAGGTCATTTTGTAGGGCTCTGGCAGTGCTCCTCCTTGCACAAAGGCAGAGGTAGCGGTCCTGCTGCTGGGTTGTTGCCCTCCTACGGCCTCCTCCACGTCTCCTGATGTACTGGCCTGTCTCCTGGTAGCGCCTCCATACTCTGGACACTACGCTGACAGACACAGCAAACCTTCTTGCCACAGCTCGCATTGATGTGCCATCCTCGATGAGCTGCACTACCTGAGCCACTTGTGTGGGTTGTAGACTCCGTCTCATGCTACCACTAGAGTGAAAGCACCGCCAGCATTCAAAAGTGACCAAAACATCAGCCAGGAAGCATAGGAACTGAGAAGTGGTCTGTGGTCACCCCCAGCAGAACCACTCCTTTATTGGGGGTGTCTTGCTAATTGCCTATAATTTCCACCTGTTGTCTATTCCATTTGCACAACAGCATGTGAAATTTATTGTCAATCAGTGTTGCTTCCTAAGTGGACAGTTTTATTTCACAGAAATGGGATTGACTTGGAGTTACATTGTGTTGTTTAAGTGTTCCCTTTATTTTTTTGAGCAGTATATATATATATATATATATATATATATATATATATATATATATATATATATATATATATATATATATATATATATATATAAAACACCAGTCTCAACATCAACAGTGAAGAGGCGACTCCGGAATGCTGGCCTTTTAGTCAGAGTTGCAAAGAAAAAGCCATATCTCCGACTGGCCAATAAAAATAAAAGATTAAGATGGGCAAAAGAAGACAGGCACTGGACAGAGGAACTCTGCCTAGAAGGCCAGCATCCCAGAGTCGCCTCTTCGCTGTTGACGTTGAGACCGGTGTTTTGCAGGTACTATTTAATAAAGCTGTCAGTTGAGGACTTGTGAGGCATCTGTTTCTCAAACTAGACGCTCTAATGTACTTGTCCTCTTTCTCAGTTGTGCACCGGGGCCTCCCACTCCTCTTTCTATTCTGGTGAGAGCCAGTTTGAGCTGTTTTATGAAGGGAGTAGTACACAGCCTTGTACGAGATCTTCAGTTTCTTGGCCATTTCTGGCATGGAATAGCCTTCATTTCTCAGAACAAGAATAGACCGACGAGTTTCAGAAGAAAGTCCTTTGTTTCTGGCCATTTTGAGCCTGTAATCGAACCCACAAATGCTGATGCTCCAGATACTCAACTAGTCTAAAGAAGGCCAGTTGTATTGCTTCTTTAAACCAGAACAACAGTTTTCAGCTGTGCTAACATAATTGCAAAAGTGTTTTCTAATGATCAATTAGCCTTGAAATGCTAAAGTTGGATTAGCTAATACAACGTGCCATTGGAACACAGGAGTGATGGTTGCTGATAATGGGTCTTGGTAGATATCCCATAACAAATCTGCCGTTTCCAGCTACAATAGTCATTTACAATATGAACAATGTCTACACTGTATTTATGATCAATTTGATGTTATTTTAATGGACAGAAAATATGCTTTTCTTAAAAAAAAAAAAAGACATTTCTAAGTGACCCCAAACTTTTGAACGATGGTGTGTGTGAATATATATACAAACAATTATATGGGGGATTGGAAATTAAGACAATTTCATTAATGGAAGCAACAATCTATCTGCAATATTAAAGCTGATCCACCCCCACCCCATGCCCCAGAAATGGTTTGTCAAGATCGGTGTGGAAGAACTTGACTGGCCTGCACAGAGCCCTGACCTCAACCCCATCGATCACCTTTGGGATGAATTGGAACACCGACTGTGAGCCA
Source organism: Oncorhynchus gorbuscha (assembly GCF_021184085.1). Classification (NCBI taxonomy): domain Eukaryota; kingdom Metazoa; phylum Chordata; class Actinopteri; order Salmoniformes; family Salmonidae; genus Oncorhynchus; species Oncorhynchus gorbuscha. The sequence continues at coordinate 47,274 of NW_025747450.1, read as the reverse complement.
GGCCTAATCTCCCAACATCAGTGTCCGACCTCAATAATGCTCTTGGTTGAATGGAATCAAGTCCCTGCAGCAATGTTCCAACATCTAGTGGAAAGCCTTCCCAGAAGAGTGGAGGCTGTTATAGCAGCAAAGGGGGAACCAACTCCATATTAATGCCCATGATTTTGGAATGAGATGTTCGACAAGCAGGTGTCCACATACTTTGGGTCATGTTGTGTACTTCTTGTGTTTTGCTGAGCAGAGCTGTTGTCAAGGAAGTGAGTTTGTGTTTATACAGGACCTCCCGCCCCCACCTACTGTCAACCAATCATGTTAATGTGGAGATATACCGAGCCCTCCGCATTGTTACAAGAAGACTTGATTTCTGTAGTGAATGATCTGATTTCTCTCTGTTGGGCTTGGGGGAAAAAACAACCTAAATGGAATTAAAATAATTGAACCGAAGTCAGTCAATTAGTTGTTTAATAACCAAAACAATTAAATATAATCACTCAGCACTATGTCACTAGGTTCTGAATATGTAGTTGATTGAAGAGACTTACATTTTGTTGGCCCTGATTTCAGCCTGCACTCTCCACCACTGTAGGAGAAACAAGTTATCAGAACAGAAGAAGAAGAGTATTCATGTGGTGATGATGTATGCTGTGTTGGAGTGCTCAGCCTGCTGGGTAAACGTCCCCTTAATTCTACCATCATGTCCTCATGTTACTGACCCTACTACACTACATATGACACAACCGCTGCTCTCACTATCAGGACATCTATTCTGACTTACTTCAGCTTCAGAGTCAGTTTCCAGCTCTTTCAGGTGGGATTTGACCTCAGAGCTGAAGACAGAGCAGCTGGATCCCCCTGCAGAGTCTCATTGAGCAGGTCCAGCTGAAAGAGCTGAAGACAGAGCAGCTCAGTCCCCCTGCAGAGTCTCCTGGGTGATTGTAGCTCAGGTCCAGCTCTTTCAGTGGGAGGGGTTTGACCTCAGAGCTGAAGACAGAGCAGCTCTTTCAGGTGGGAGGGGTTTGACCTCAGAGCTGAAGACAGAGCAGCTGAAAGCAGTCCCCCTGCAGAGTCTCCTGGGTGATTGTAGCTCAGGTCCAGCTCTTTCAGGTGGGAGGGGTTGACCTCAGAGCTGAAGACAGAGCAGCTGAAAGCAGTCCCCTGCAGAGTCTCCTGGGTGATTGTAGCTCAGGTCCAGCTCTTTCAGGTGGGAGGGGTTGACCTCAGAGCTGAAGACAGAGCAGCTGAAAGCAGTCCCCCTGCAGAGTCTCCTGGGTGATTGTAGCTCAGGTCCAGCTCTTTCAGGTGGGAGGGGTTTGACCTCAGAGCTGAAGACAGAGCAGCTGAAAGCAGTCCCCCTGCAGAGTCTCCTGGGTGATTGTAGCTCAGGTCCAGCTCTTTCAGGTGGGAGGGGTTTGACCTCAGAGCTGAAGACAGAGCAGCACAGCCCTCCTCTGTGACCAGACAGCCAGACAGCCTACAGAGAGACACAACAGCTGTCTATGTTGGTGTGCTGGTGTCAATCATCTTGTAGGTCACCCATACATTATGTCCATGACACAAACATTGACATGAAACAGATTTTCAGAGTATTTGTTTTACTAAGCTGAGTACCGACCTGACTGAAACACCTGTACTTACCCCAGTGTGTGTAGTTTACAGTCTGGATCCTCCAGTCCAGCAGACAGCAGTGTAACTCAGCCCAGTACCAACCTGACTGAAACAGCTGTACTTACCCCAGTGTGTGTAGTTTACAGTCTGGATCCTCCAGTCCAGCAGACAGCAGTGTAACTCAGCTCAGTACCAACCTGACTGAAACAGCTGTACTTACCCCAGTGTGTGTAGTTTACAGTCTGGATCCTCCAGTCCAGCAGACAGCAGTGTAACTCCTGAGTCCTGCAGGTCATTGTCTCTCAGCTCCAGTTGTTTCAGTTGTGAGTTGGGTGAACTCAGGACTGAGGCCAGATCTGAACAGCAACCCTCTGTCAGACCACACTGACCTAGACTAGAGGGCAGAAGAACACAAGATTAACACGTATAAAACATCCACATAATATCTCATACTGAAGAAAGTTAACTCACACTAGTGTCTCTATGTTGCGGAGTGGACTGGTTAGTCCAACACAGAGCAGCTCCACTCCTCTGTCTCCCAGGTCATTGTAGCTGAGGTCCAGTTCTCTCAGGGGGGAGGTTGGTGTCTGCAGAGCTGAGGTCAGAGTCTCACAGGATTCATATGTGAGCTTACAGTGATCCAGTCTGGAGAGAGGAGATGATCTGTTAGATATACAAGTCCTACATTATAATGACACTGTACACATCAACTCAATAACAGAACTTACAGTGCTCTCTTGCAGGTTCTCACTACCGGCAGCAACCTCTGATAACCTTCCTCTGATGTGTTGTATGTCTTCAGGTCAAACTCCTCCAGCACCTCCTCTGACATCAGTAACAGGTAGGCCAGGGCTGAACATTGGTCAGGTTCTAGCTCTGTTTCTGAAAGAGTTCCTGATCGCAGGGAGGTCTGCATGTCTTCAACTAGAGAGTTGGCACCAAGTTCATTCAGACAGTGGAACAAGTTGATGATCCTTTCTGGTGAGGATTCCTGGTTGATGTTGTCTGAAAGGTACCTGGCTGTTCTCTTAACTGCTTCCTCATTGGTCTGTGTTGTACTTCCTGTCTGTGTCAGAAGGCCTCGTAACAGATTCTGATTGGACTCCAGTGAGAGACCCAGAAGGAAGCGGAGGAACAGGTCCAGGTGTCCATTCTCACTCTTCAAGGCCTGGTCCACTGCTCTCCTGTGTAAGTCAGACAACTGGATTGACTCCTCTTCATCATCACTAGTGGGGGAGAAAACATTTTCCTTCTTGTCCAGACATGATTCTAAAGCATGCACTGCTGCTAGAAACTCCTGAATGCTCAGATGCACAAAGCTGTAGATCTTCTCTTGGTACAGCTCTGTGTAGATGTCCTTGAACAGACTTTGGTTTCCATGGTGTCCAATTCCTTCAGATATGTGTTGATACTTGTGTTTCAGTTTAGCCTTAATGTCTTGTTGGACTGTCAGCAGAGTTTGACCTGTAGGAAAACAATGAGAGTTGGGACACATAAGTTAATGTGTGTGTTTTATACTTCATTTTAACAACTGTATAGTGGAACTTCTAGAAGTCCTGATGTTTCTTTATAAAACTACAGTCTGCAATTGGTAAATCCATTTTTGGCCTTTTAAATTAATGATATAGGCCTACATTTTATGTAATTTGGGAACACTTTTCATTAGTTTGATATAAGAGAACTGTATATTTTGCAATTAATCTCTTACCTCTTAGAACTGGTGTCTTGAGTCATTTTAGTGGCAGTGGTCCCCTCCTCTCTCTCCCCAGAGAGACTCATTTTAGAGACAGTGGTCTCCTCCTCTCTCCCCAGAGAGACTAATTTTAGAGACAGTGGTCTCCTCTCTCTCCCCAGAGAGACTCATTTTAGAGGCAGTGGTCTCCTCTCTCTCCCCAGAGACTCATTTTAGAGGCAGTGGTCTCCTCCTCTCTCCCCCCAGAGGGACTCATTTTAGAGGCAGTGGTCTCCTCTCTCTCCCCAGAGAGACTCATTTTAGAGGCAGTGGTCTCCTCCTCTCTCTCCCCAGAGAGACTCATTTTAGAGACAGTGGTCCCCTCCTCTCTCTCCCCAGAGAGACTCATTTTAGAGGCAGTGGTCTCCTCTCTCTCCCCAGAGAGACTCATTTTAGAGGCAGTGGTCCCCTCCTCTCTCTCCCCAGAGAGACTCATTTTAACATGTATATAGGTTTTTAAATCACATGTTCATATTTATGTCATATAACGTCTTCATACATTCATATTCTATGGGCTGAACACCTGCATGAAGTGTATCTGGTAAAAGCGGATTTATATTTTATTTCAGGATTTGATTGGGTGATGTTTTTCAGTGCTACCAGCAGAGGGCAGTGTGACAACAAGGTTTGGCAGAAGGACGCTTTACAGTCATATCTGTGTTGTGGTAACATGATAGGATGGGTTACCAACGATATACAGTGATTCTACAAAACAACCCAAAACAAACTGATTACAATCTGTAGTATATCTCTCGCTGTCGTTGCCTGGCCCTCGCTTCATACTCGTCGCCAAACCCACTGGCTCCATGTCATCTACAAGACCCTGCTAGGTAAAGTCCCCCCTTATCTCAGCTCGCTGGTCACCATAGCATCTCCCACCTGTAGCACACGCTCCAGCAGGTATATCTCTCTAGTCACCCCCAAAACCAATTCTTTCTTTGGCCGCCTCTCCTTCCAGTTGTCTGCTGCCAATGACTGGAACGAACTACAAAAATCTCTGAAACTGGAAACACTTATCTCCCTCACTAGCTTTAAGCACCAACTGTCAGAGCATCTTACAGATTACTGCACCTGTACATAGCCCACCTATAATTTAGCCCAAACAACTACCTCTTTCTCAACTGTATTTAATTTATTTATTTATTTTGCTCCTTTGCACCCCATTATTTTTATTTCTACTTTGCACATTCTTCCACTGCAAATCTACCATTCCAGTGTTTTACTTGCTATATTGTATTTACTTTGCCACCATGGCCTTTTTTTGCCTTTACCTCCCTTCTCACCTCATTTGCTCACTTCGTATATAGACTTGTTTATACTGTATTATTGACTGTATGTTTGTTTTACTCCATGTGTAACTCTGTGTCGTTGTATCTGTCGAACTGCTTTGCTTTATCTTGGCCAGGTCGCAATTGTAAATGAGAACTTGTTCTCAACTTGCCAACCTGGTTAAATAAAGGTGTTCTCAAATAGCCTACCTGGTTAAAAAAGGTGTTCTCAAATAAAATAAAGGTGAAATAAAATAAATAAATATGACGTTACATTGAACTCATCACACGTATTAAAGACCAACTCACATAAACACATTCCATTCCATTTATTGAGAATGCATTTGACAAGAGATTCTGTACATAAATCAACGTTTCTGTAAATGTGCCAGGTTTAGCCAGCTAGCTAGCTTTCAACTGTAGTCCATGGGCATGTAGATACAAACATTTTCATAAAAGTATTATAAAATAAAATTGCCCTACTACTAACACACCTGATTCAAATCATCTGTGGCTTGATGATAGAGTTCATTAGTTTCATTTTAGGGCAAAAACTAAAACATGGACCTCTTGGGGGTCCCATTGGGGTCCCGGAGGAGAGGTTTGAAAAAGGCTGCTCTAGAATAACTTGATTGAAATTAGTTAATTTTGTAGGCCTCATCAGCTGTACAACAGGTGGCTGGTGGCTGGTGGCACTTCAATTGGGGAGGACAGAATTAATGGAATCAAACACATTAGATATATCCCTTTCACACCATTTCAGACATTTCTATCATCCTTTCTCCCTTCACACAGCCTCCTGTGGTGTCTGGGGGCCTATTTCACCTAGAATAATGTGATTCAAAAATGTTTTCTAGGCTGTGTTTACACAGGCAGCCCAATTCTGATATTTTTTTCCACTAATTGGTATTTTTGACTAATCACATCAGATCTTATCTGATTGGTCAAAAGACCAATGAGTGAAGAAGAAAAAAGATTAGAATGGGGCTCCTGTGTAAACACAGCCATGGAACTTCACAGTAATCCAGTCCACTAGATACCCAATTGTACATTTAACATTTCCAACATCCATGACACCCAGGTAATTTGACAAATTAATTTCTCAATATCGGTCTGGAGGTACTCTTCCTCACGAACTAATTAAAAGTGCAATATGTAGCTTTGTGGGCGACCCGACCAAAATTCACGTGAGTTATAGATGTGTCTTCTGGTTGAAAGCAAGTGCGATGTGTGCCATTTCCCTGCT
>NW_025747450.1:0-40923 GCF_021184085.1 Oncorhynchus gorbuscha | reverse complement strand
GACTGTAGAGTAACATACCTCCAGCATGGTCACTACCCTGATAGTAGACTGTAGAGTACAGCAACACCTCCAGCATGGTCACTACCCCAAGAACACAGTGGCCTCCATCATTCTTAAATGGAAGAATTCTCTGACAGCCCCAGAGTTCCTCTGTGGAGATGGGAGAACCTTCCAGAAGGACTCCACCAATCACTCCTTTATGGTAGAGTGGACAGACGGAAGCCACTCCTCAGTAAAAAGCACATGACAGCCTGCTTGGGGTTTGCAAAAAGGCACCTAAAGGACTCTGACCATGAGAAACAATATTCTCTGGTCTGATGAAACCAAGATTGAACTGTTTGGCCTGAATGCCAAGTGTCACGTCTGGAGGAAACCTGGCTCCATCCTTACGGTGAAGCATGGTGGTGGCAGCATCATGCTGAGGGAATGTTTTTCAGGGACTGGGAGACTAGTCAGTTTATTTGATTTTTTACAGGGACAGTGCACATTAATCAACGTTTCAGTAAAAGTGCCGGTTTTAGCCAGCCGGCTAATTTTCAACCGCAGTCCCTGGGCAGGTTATTAAAAACATTTACAATACAGACAATCATTGAGCAGTGAGCACACGCAGAGCAACATAGGACAAGCGAGACATAGCATACAGACAGAGCAACATAGGACAAGCAAGACATAGCATACAGACAGAGCAACATAGGACAAGCAAGAAGTAGCATACAGACAGAGCAACATAGAACAAAAATCAACAAGACAAAATCCATAAAAGTGTTTCTACACCTCACAAGCTACAGCCAACATGGAAAGCGGCAATACACAGCTAGGGATTATGATCACAAATCTGATTGACCTTTAGCCATGTCTTCAAGCATTTTGTGAAAGTGTGATATGTGGTGCAGTTATGTGTGTCTGATGCCAGTGTATTCCAGACATGGGAAGATCTCACAGAGAAAGTGGATTTACTAAAGGTGCTTTTCCTTAGGGGAACTATACAGTCACCTCTCATGGCAGACCTTGTGGATCTGCTGCCATATGTTTGGGTTTTCTGTTTAACAAAAATACTGCGTGATGGGGGAGGAGCCAGGCCATTTAGGATCTTGAATACAAGACATGCGTCGGTGTAGGATCGAGGCAAAGATGAACGGAGCAAAGTACAGAGAGATCCTTGATGAAAACCTGCTCCAGGGCACTCAGGACCTCAGACTGGGGCCAAGGTTCATCTTTAAACAGGTCAACCACCCTAAGCACACAACCAAGACAACACAGGAGTGGCTTGGGGACAAGTCTCTCAAATCAAATCAAATTTTATTTGTCACATACACATGGTTAGCAGATGTTAATGCGAGTGTAGCTAAATGCTTGTGCTTCTAGTTCCGACAATGCAGTGATAACCAACAAGTAATCTAACTAACCATTCCAAAACTACTGTCTTATACACAGTGTAAGGGGATAAGGAACATGTACATAAGGATATATGAATGAGTGATGGTACAGAGCAGCATACAGTAGATGGTATCGAGTACAGTATATACATATGAGATGAGTGTGTAGACAAAGTAAACAAAGTGGCATAGTTAAAGTGGCTAGTGATACATGTGTTACATAAGGATGCAGTCGATGATGTAGAGTACAGTATATACATATGCATATGAGATGAATAATGTAGGGTAAGTAACATTATATAAGGTAGCATTGTTTAAAGTGGCTAGTGATATATTTACATCATTTCCCATCAATTCCCATTATTAAAATGGCTGGAGTTGGGTCAGTGTCAATGACAGTGTGTTGGCAGCAGCCACTCAGTGTTAGTGGTGGCTGTTTAACAGTCTGATGGCCTTGAGATAGAAGCTGTTTTTCAGTCTCTCGGTCCCAGCTTTGATGCACCTGTACTGACCTCGCCTTCTGGATGATAGCGGGGTGAACAGGCAGTGGTTCGGGTGGTTGATGTCCTTGATGATCTTTATGGCCTTCCTGTAACAACGGGTGGTGTAGGTGTCCTGGAGGGCAGGTAGTTTGCCCCCGGTGATGCGTTGTGCAGTCCTCACTACCCTCTGGAGAGCCTTACGGTTGAGGGCGGAGCAGTTGCCGTACCAGGCGGTGATACAGCCCGCCAGGATGCTCTCGATTGTGCATCTGTAGAAGTTTGTGAGTGCTTTTGGTGACAAGCCGAATTTCTTCAGCCTCCTGAGATTGAATAGGGTCTCTGAATGTCCTTGAGTGGCCCAGCCAGAGCCCGGACTTGAACCCGATCGAACATCTCTGGGGAGACCTGAAAGCAACGCTCCCCATCCAACCTGACAGAGCATGAGAGGATCTGCAGAGAAGAATGGGAGAAACTCCCCAAATACAGGTGCCAAGCTTGTAGCGTCACACCCAAGAGGACTGGAGGCTGTAATCGCTGCCAAAGGTGCTTCAACAAAGTACTGAGTAAAGGGTCTGAATACTTATTTAAATGTGATATTTCAGTAGATTTTTTCCTACGTCATTATGGGGCATTGTGATGTCATTATGGGGCATTGTGATGTCATTATGGGGCATTGTGATGTCATTATGGGGCATTGTGTGTAGATTGATGAGGATTTTATTTTTCATCCATTTTAGAATAAGTCTGTAATGTAACAAAATGTGGAAAAAGTCAAGGGGTCTGAATACTTTCTGAATGCACTGTACCCCTTATGGCTTCTAATGTAGTCTATATGTATCCCTTATGGCTTCTAATGTAGTCTATACGTATCCCTTATGGCTTCTAATGTAGTCTATACGTATCCCTTATGGCTTCTAATGTAGTCTATACGTATCCCTTATGGCTTCTAATGTAGTCTATACGTATCCCTTATGGCTTCTAATGTAGTCTATACGTACCCCTTATGGCTTCTAATGTAGTCTATACGTATCCCTTATGGCATCTAATGTAGTCTATACGTATCCCTTATGGCTTCTAATGTAGTCTATATGTACCCCTTATTGCTTCTAATGTAGTCTATATGTATCCCCTATGGCTTCTAATGTAGTCTATATGTACCCCTTATGGCTTCTAATGTAGTCTATATGTATCCCTTATGGCTTCTAATGTAGTCTAGATGTCCCTTATGGCTTCTAATGTAGTCTATATGTATCCCTTATGGCTTCTAATGTAGTCTATGTATCCCTTATGGCTTCTAATGTAGTCTATACGTATCCCTTATGGCTTCTAATGTAGTGTAGATGTCCCTTATGGCCTCTAATGTAGTCTATATGTATCCCTTATGGCTTCTAATGTAGTCTAGATGTATCCCTTATGGCTTCTAATGTAGTCTATATGTATCCCTTATGGCTTCTAATGTAGTCTATGTATCCCTTATGGCTTCTAATGTAGTCTATGTATCCCTTATGGCTTCTAATGTAGTCTATACGTATCCCTTATGGCTTCTAATGTAGTCTAGATGTCCCTTATGGCCTCTAATGTAGTCTAGATGTCCCTTATGGCTTCTAATGTAGTCTATATGTATCCCTTATGGACTCTAATGTAGTCTATGTGTCCCTTATGGCTTCTAATGTAGTCTATATGTCCCTTATGGCCTCTAATGTAGTCTAGATGTCCCTTATGGCTTCTAATGTAGTCTATATGTATCCCTTATGGCTTCTAATGTAGTCTATGTATCCCTTATGGCTTCTAATGTAGTCTATACGTATCCCTTATGGCTTCTAATGTAGTGTAGATGTCCCTTATGGCCTCTAATGTAGTCTATATGTATCCCTTATGGCTTCTAATGTAGTCTAGATGTCCCTTATGGCTTCTAATGTAGTCTAGATGTCCCTTATGGCCTCTAATGTAGTCTAGATGTCCCTTATGGCTTCTAATGTAGTCTATATGTATCCCTTATGGCTTCTAATGTAGTCTATGTATCCCTTATGGCTTCTAATGTAGTCTATGTATCCCTTATGGCTTCTAATGTAGTCTATACGTATCCCTTATGGCTTCTAATGTAGTCTAGATGTCCCTTATGGCCTCTAATGTAGTCTAGATGTCCCTTATGGCTTCTAATGTAGTCTATATGTATCCCTTATGGACTCTAATGTAGTCTATATGTGTCCCTTATGGCTTCTAATGTAGTCTATGTGTCCCTTATGGCCTCTAATGTAGTCTATATGTATCCCTTATGGCCTCTAATGTAGTCTATGTGTCCCTTATGGCTTCTAATGTAGTCTATATGTCCCTTATGGCCTATAATGTAGTCTATGTATCCCTTATGGCCTCTAATGTAGTCTATATGTATCCCTTATGGACTCTAATGTAGTCTATGTGTCCCTTATGGCTTCTAATGTAGTCTATACGTATCCCTTATGGACTCTAATGTAGTCTATGTGTCCCTTATGGACTCTAATGTAGTCTATGTGTCCCATACTGTAGCTAAACATGAACAGGACAAAGCCTTTGGCCGAGATTGAGGGCTCTATTTCATGTGTTAATCGCTGAAGCGTTTCCACCATAGAAATGTCAAGGGTCATTTCTGATTGAGTGGACATATGCACCGTTTACCGTGAACGCAGTCTCCTCGAGGGCGGGAACGTTGCCTTTCAAAGCCGCAAAGCCTATAATCTGCTATCATATACCACACCCCCTCGGGCCTTATTGCTTCATTGCCCCTCCGTCAGACATAGAGGAAGAGCGAAGACACACCACCCGGCCTCACACAGAAACCACCCAGCAACACACACACACACCACCCAGCCACACAGAAACCAGCCTCACACACCAACCAACCACCCAGCCTCACACCAACCAACCACCCAGCCACACACCAACCAACCACCCAGCCACCAACCAACCACCCAGCCTCACACACACACCAACCACCCAGCCACACACACACAAACCAGCCACAAACACACACAAACCAGCCACAAACACACACAAACCAGCCACAAACACACACAAACCAGCCACAAACACACACAAACCAGCCACAAACACACACAAACCAGCCACAAACACACACAAACCAACCACCCAGCCACACACACACAAACCAGCCACAAACCAGCCACAAACACACACAAACCAGCCACAAACACACACAAACCAGCCACAAACACACACACACACACACACAGAAACCACCCAGCCACACACACCAACCAACCAGCCACACACACACACACACCAACCAACCAGCCACACCCACACCCACACACAACCAACCAACCAGCCACACACACAGAAACCACCCAGCCACACACAGAAACCACCCAGCCACACACAGAAACCACCCAGCCACACACAGAAACCACCCAGCCACACACAGAAACCACCCAGCCACACACAGAAACCACCCAGCCACACACAGAAACCACCCAGCCACACACAGAAACCACCCAGCCACACACAGAAACCAGCCAACACACAGAAACCACCAACACTCAGAAACCACCCAACACTCAGAAACCACCCAACACACAGAAACCACCCAACACACAGTAGTTATCAAAAGCTTGTTTTTTAATTCAACAAATTGACATCTTTCAGCGAGGTGTTTGGTTAAGAAAATAGAGGGACGAAATTAAATGACAGAAGATGAGGGTTGTTTATGATCGTCATGACTACGAAGGGAACGGGTAAACAACAACGATCTCTGAGCATGATCAACTACAACAGTGCTCTGAGGGAGAGAGGAGAGAGAGATGGAGAGATGTATAGAGGGAAACAGAGGGAGAGAGGAGAGAGAGAAAGATGGAGGGACGTATAGAGGGAAACAGAGAGAGAGAGATGAAGAGAGACAGAGGGAGAGGAGGGTGTATTCTTCATCACTCCATGGTGTCCTGGTTCTCCTGGTCTCCTCCCATGTCATCACTAGGTTCCTTGCCCTCCTTGCTCCTCTTGCTCTTCTTGTGTTTGTGTCTCCTGTGACCGTCTCCTTCTTCACTATCATGTCTCCTCCTGCTGCTACTGCTCAGAGTGAGAGAGAGGGGGAGGGAGAGAGAGAGAGAGAGACAGAGAGGGACAGAGAGAGAGAGAGACAGACAGAGAGAGAGAGAGAGAGAGAGAGAGAGGACAGAGAGAGGACAGAGAGAGACGGACAGAGAGAGAGACGGACAGAGAGAGAGACGGACAGAGAGAGAGACGGACAGAGAGAGAGACAGACAGAGAGAGAGACAGACAGAGAGAGAGAGACAGAGAGAGAGAGAGAGAGAGACAGACAGAGGGAGAGAGAGAGAGAGAGAGAGAGAGAGAGAGAGACATAGACAGAGGAGAGAGACAGAGACATAGACAGAGGGAGAGGGACAGAGGGAGAGAGAGAGGGGACAGAGGGAGACAGAGAAAAGGAAGACAGTTCTGATTCTGATACAACAAAGAGGTGAAATAATGTGTGTGTGAGAGTGAGTGAGTGGCGTACCTGCGTGATGACTTGTGTCTCCCCTCCTCCTTCTCTCTGTGTCTTCTCTCTCTGTGTCTCTCCTCCTTCTCACGGCTCGACCTGTCTCTGTGACGCTCACCACCGCCTCCACCTCCACGCTCACCACCACTCCCACGGTCACCGCCACGCTCCCCCCCTCCACGGTCACCTCCACGGTCTACGCCTCCACGCTCCCCCCCTCCGCGGTCACCTCCTCCACGGTCACCGCCGCTGTAGCCACGCTCCGCCTGGTACTCCCGGTAACCACGGTACCGCTCCTCGTCACTATGGAGACCAGACAGACAGAATATCTCATTGGACGCTGGACAGTGACATGACTAATCATCTTTTCTGATTGAAACAACTCACTGTTCAATCTGGTCGTTGTTAAACAGATCTTTTCTGATTGGACAGTGAGATGAGTTGTGTCAATCTGTCGGTCGTTGTAGGGGGCAGTATTTTCATGTCTCATGTCCGGATGAAAAGCGTACTCAAAGTAAACTGCCTGTTACTCAGGCCCAGAAGCTAGGATATGCATATAATTGGTATATTTAGATAGAAAACACTCTAAAGTTTCTGAAACTGTTAACATAATGTCTGTGAGTATAACAGAACTGATATGGCAGGCGAAACCCAGAGGACAAACCCATCAAAAAAAAAAAAATTCAGCCTACCATTGTTTTCAATGTCTTTCATGTTTTTTATGAGGCGAAGTCCTCCCAGATTGCAATTCCTAGGGCGTCCACTAGGATTTTGGTTTTTGGAAAAATTAGCAAGAAGTTGTAGTTTTTCTAAGAGGCTCCCATTTTGGCTGTAGTGTTTCCATGCGCGTGAATCGGTGGATTATTGACTGAAGCTAAACTGAGTTTTTATGGATATAAAGAAGGACTTTATCGAACAAAAGGACCATTTGTGATGTAACTGGGACCTATTGGAGTGCCAACAGAAGAAGACCATCAAAGGTAAGGCATTTATTATATCGCTATTTCTGACTTTCGTGTCGCACCTGCCTGGGAGCTGTCCTCAGATAATCGCATGGTGTGCTTTCGCCATAAAGCCTTTTTGAAATCTGACACAGCGGCTGGATTAACAAGAAGTTAAGCTTTATTCCGATGTATAACTCTTGTACTTTACATGAATGTTAAATATTTATATTTTTGTAATTTGAATTTCACGCTCTGTAATTTCACAGGATGTTGGCCAGGTGGGACGCTACCGTCCAGCCTGCCCATAAGAAGTTAAACAGATCTTTTCTGATTGGACAGTGAGATGAGGTGTGCCAATCTGTTGGTCGTTGGCTTTCGACCTTAGTCTCTCCCGAGCCCGTACGGGAGTTATAGCGATGAGACAAGATAGTAACTACAAAAACAATTGGATACCACGAAATTGGGGAGTAAAGGGAGTAAAATTCAAAATAAAATAAATCAAATATATTTTAAAAAGAATGTGCTGTAAGGTTACTCCACAGCTAGCTATCGTATTCAATATGTTTCTATAGCTCAACTGGTTTGTGCCTTGCCAAGGAATGCGGCCACTTGTGTTAGCGAGCACTGGTCCGAGCCCGGTACTGGGACAGGGACAGTGGGGGAAGATATACTGTTAGGAGAACACTGTGGCCTCGTCGTCCTCGACTAACCCGCTGTGGCCTGCATCGTCCTCGACTAACCCGTTGTCGCCTGCATCGTCCTCGACTAACCCGTTGTCGCCTGCATCGTCCTCGACTAACCCGTTGTCGCCTGCATCGTCCTCGACTAACCCGTTGTCGCCTGCATCGTCCTCGACTAACCCGTTGTCGCCTGCATCGACTAACCCGCTGTCGCCTGCATCGTCCTCGACTAACCCGTTGTCGCCTGCATCGTCCTCGACTAACCCGCTGTCGCCTGCATCGTCCTCGACTAACCCGCTGTCGCCTGCATCGTCCTCGACTAACCCGTTGTCGCCTGCATCGTCCTCGACTAACCCGCTGTCGCCTGCATCGTCCTCGACTAACCCGCTGTCGCCTGCATCGTCCTCGACTAACCCGCTGTCGCCTGCATCGTCCTCGACTAACCCGTTGTCGCCTGCAACGTCCTCGACTAACCCGCTGTCGCCTGCATCGTCCTCGACTAACCCGCTGTCGCCTGCATCGTCTCGACTAACCCGCTGTCGCCTGCATCGTCCCTCGACTAACCGGTTGTCCCTGCATCGTCCTCGACTCCCGTTGTCCCTGCATCGTCCTCCCGTTGTCGCCTGCATCGTCCTCGACTAACCCGCTGTTGCCTGCATCGTCCTCGACTAACCCGTTGTCGCCTGCATCGTCCTCGACTAACCCGCTGTCGCCTGCATCGTCGTCCTCGACTAACCAGCTGTGGCCTCGTCATCCTCGACTAACCTGTTGTAACCCATAGTGGAGGGGCTGTGCTCTCGCTCTCTCTCCCTCTCATGTGGTCTCTCCCTGGGTCTCTCTCTCTCCTTCTCCCTCTTGTCCTCCCGTCTGGGTCCTGGTCCTGGTCCTGGTCCCGGTCCTGGTGGGTAGTAGTACAGTAAAGAACATCAGGTCAGACTGATTGATTGACAGGTTGATTGACAGATTACTAGTAAAGAACATTAGCTTGGAGGGTAGCAGTACTACTGTTTAGACCGGTTTACCTGGAGGGTAGGCCGGTTTACCTGGAGGGTAGGCCGGTTTACCTGGAGGGTAGGCCGGTTTACCTGGAGGGTAGGCCGGTTTACCTGGAGGGTAGGCCGGTTTACCTGGAGGGTAGGCCGGTTTACCTGGAGGGTAGGCCGGTTTACCTGGAGGGTAGGCCGGTTTACCTGGAGGGTAGGCCGGTTTACCTGGAGGGTAGGCCGGTTTACCTGGAGGGTAGGCCGGTTTACCTGGAGGGTAGGCCGGTTTACCTGGAGGGTAGGCCGGTTTACCTGGAGGGTAGGCCGGTTTACCTGGAGGGTAGGCCGGTTTACCTGGAGGGTAGGCCGGTTTACCTGGAGGGTAGGCCGGTTTACCTGGAGGGTAGGCCGGTTTACCTGGAGGGTAGGCCGGTTTACCTGGAGGGTAGGCCGGTTTACCTGGAGGGTAGGCCGGTTTACCTGGAGGGTAGACCGGTTTACCTGGAGGGTAGGCCGGTTTACCTGGAGGGTAGGCCGGTTTACCTGGAGGGTAGACCGGTTTACCTGGAGGGTAGACTGGTTTAGACTGGTTTATCTGGAGGGTAGACTGGTTTACCTGGAGGGTAGTAGTCCCACTGTTTAGACTGGTCCATCATAGGAGGCCATGGAGACACCACACCTGGCATAGGAGGAGGGTAGCCACCTAGAGACAGAGAGGAGGATATACTGTAGTGATGAGGAGGATATACTGTAGTGATGAGGAGGACATACTGTAGTGATATACTGTAGTGATATACTGTAGTGATGAGGAGGATATACTGTAGTGATGTACTGTAGTGATATACTGTAGTGATGAGGAGGATATACTGTAGTGATGAGGAGGATATACTGTAGTGATATACTGTAGTGATATACTGTAGTGATGACTGTAGTGATATACTGTAGTGATATACTGTAGTGATGAGGAGGATATACTGTAGTGATGTACTGTAGTGATGAGGAGGATATACTGTAGTGATGTACTGTAGTGATGAGGAGGATATACTGTAGTGATGTACTGAGTGATAGTGAGGAGGATATACTGTAGTGATGTACTGTAGTGATGAGGAGGATATACTGTAGTGATGTACTGTAGTGATGAGGAGGATATACTGTAGTGATATACTGTAGTGATATACTGTAGTGATATACTGTAGTGATGAGGATATACTGTAGTGATGTACTGTAGTGATATACTGTAGTGGTGTACTGTAGTGAGGAGGATATACTGTAGTGAGGAGGATATACTGTAGTGATTTTCTGTAGTGAGGAGGATATACTGTAGTGATATACTGTAGTGATATACTGTAGTGATATACTGTAGTGATATACTGTAGTGAGGAGGAGGATATACTGTAGTGATATACTGTAGTGATATACTGTAGTGATGAGGAGGATATACTGTAGTGATATACTGTAGTGATATACTGTAGTGACATACTGTAGTGATATACTGTAGTGATATACTGTAGTGATGTACTGTAGTGATATACTGTAGTGATATACTGTAGTGATGTACTGTAGTGACATACTGTAGTGACATACTGTAGTGATATACTGTAGTGATGAGGAGGATGTACTGTAGTGATATACTGTAGTGAGGAGGAGGATATACTGTAGTGACATACTGTAGTGATATACTGTAGTGATATACTGTAGTGATGTACTGTAGTGATATACTGTAGTGATGAGGAGGATGTACTGTAGTGATATACTGTAGTGAGGAGGAGGATATACTGTAGTGATATACTGTAGTGATATACTGTAGTGATGTACTGTAGTGATATACTGTAGTGATATACTGTAGTGATATACTGTAGTGAGGAGGAGGATATACTGTAGTGATATACTGTAGTGATATACTGTAGTGACATACTGTAGTGATATACTGTAGTGATATACTGTAGTGATGTACTGTAGTGATATACTGTAGTGACATACTGTAGTGAGGAGGAGGATATACTGTAGTGACATACTGTAGTGATATACTGTAGTGATGTACTGTAGTGATGTACTGTAGTGATATACTGTAGTGATGTACTGTAGTGATATACTGTAGTGATGTACTGTAGTGATATACTGTAGTGATGATGAGGATATACTGTAGTGATATACTGTAGTGATATACTGTAGTGATGATGAGGATATACTGTAGTGATATACTGTAGTGATATACTGTAGTGACATACTGTAGTGATATACTGTAGTGATATACTGTAGTGATATACTGTAGTGACATACTGTAGTGATATACTGTAGTGATATACTGTAGTGATATACTGTAGTGATATACTGTAGTGATATACTGTAGTGATATACTGTAGTGACATACTGTAGTGACATACTGTAGTGATATACTGTAGTGATGAGGAGAATATACTGTAGTGATATACTGTAGTGATGATGAGGATATACTGTAGTGATATACTGTAGTGACATACTGTAGTGATATACTGTAGTGACATACTGTAGTGATATACTGTAGTGATATACTGTAGTGATATACTGTAGTGATGATGAGGATATACTGTAGTGATATACTGTAGTGATATACTGTAGTGATGATGAGGATATACTGTAGTGATATACTGTAGTGATATACTGTAGTGACATACTGTAGTGATATACTGTAGTGATATACTGTAGTGATGATGAGGATATACTGTAGTGATGTACTGTAGTGATATACTGTAGTGACATACTGTAGTGACATACTGTAGTGACATACTGTAGTGACATACTGTAGTGATGATGAGGATATACTGTAGTGATATACTGTAGTGACATACTGTAGTGATATACTGTAGTGACATACTGTAGTGACATACTGTAGTGACGTACTGTAGTGATGTACTGTAGTGAGGAGGAGGATATACTGTAGTGATGTACTGTAGTGATATACTGTAGTGACATACTGTAGTGACATATACTGTAGTGATATACTGTAGTGATATACTGTAGTGATATACTGTAGTGATGACTGTAGTGACATACTGTAGTGATGTACTGTAGTGATATACTGTAGTGACATACTGTAGTGATGAGGAGGATATACTGTAGTGATATACTGTAGTGAGGAGGAGGATATACTGTAGTGATATACTGTAGTGAGGAGGAGGATATACTGTAGTGATATACTGTAGTGATATACTGTAGTGATGAGGAGGATATACTGTAGTGATATACTGTAGTGAGGAGGAGGATATACTGTAGTGACATACTGTAGTGACATACTGTAGTGACATACTGTAGTGATGTACTGTAGTGACATACTGTAGTGACATACTGCAGTGACATACTGTAGTGATATACTGTAGTGATGATGAGGATATACTGTAGTGATATACTGTTGTGATATACTGTTGTGAGGAGGAGGATATACTGTAGTGATATACTGTTGTGATATACTGTAGTGACATACTGTAGTGAGGAGGAGGATATACTGTACTGTAGTGATATACTGTAGTGATATACTGTAGTGATGTACTGTAGTGATATACTGTAGTGATATACTGAGGAGGAGGATATACTGTAGTGATATACTGTAGTGATATACTGTAGTGATATACTGTAGTGAGGATATAGTGATATACTGTAGTGAGGTAAGAGGATATACTGTAGTGAGGATATACTGTAGTGATATACTGTAGTGATATACTGTAGTGATGAGGATATACTGTAGTGATATACTGTGAGGAAGAGGAGGATGTACTGTAGTGATATACTGTAGTGATATACTGTAGTGATATACTGTGAGGAAGAGGAGGATGTACTGTAGTGATATACTGTGAGGAAGAGGAGGATGTACTGTAGGACATACCTGTCATAGGGGGAGGGAAACCACCTGAGGGACAATAAACATTACAACATTATTACAACATATCAGTGTGTACCCACCTAAAACACCTGAGGGACAATAAACATGATTGATTATTACAATATTGTGTGAACATATCAGTGTGTACCCACCTAAAACACCTTCCATGTGGAGTTAAAATACTTCCCATTTCAATGACGGCCGAGACGATAGCAGTATCGTAACAGACTGAATCTGTTTGGTGCTTTAGAAACCTGATGGATGTCAAATATGGTGTGCTATAGCTTGGAAAATAAATACAATATGTGACTCTGTTTTCCAACATCAGGGCTGTTTCCCAACATCAGGGATGTTTTCCAACATCAGGGCTGTTTTCCAACATCAGGGCTGTTTCCCAACATCAGGGCTGTTTCCCAACATAATGATGTTTGTTTCCAACATCAGGGCTGTTTTCCATCATAATGTTTGATTCCAACATCAGGGCTGTTTTCCAACATCAGGGCTGTTTTCCAACATCAGGGCTGTTTTCCATCATAATGATGTTTGTTTCCAACATCAGGGCTGTTTTCCATCATAATGATGTTTGTTTCCAACATCAGGGCTGTTTTCCAACATCAGGGCTGTTTTCCAACATCAGGGCTGTTTTCCAACATAATGATGTTTGTTTCCAACATCAGGGCTGTTTCCCAACATAATGATGTTTGTTTCCAACATCAGGGCTGTTTTCCAACATAATGATGTTTGTTTCCAACATCAGGGCTGTTTTCCATCTTAATGATGTTTGTTTCCAACATCAGGGCTGTTTTCCATCATAATGATGTTTGATTCCAACATCAGGGCTGTTTTCCAACATCAGGACTGTTTTCCAACATGTTTTCCAACATCAGGCTGTTTTCCATCATAATGATGTTTGTTTCCAACATCAGGGCTGTTTTCCATCATAATGATGTTTGTTTCCAACATCAGGGCTGTTTTCCATCATAATGATGTTTGTTTCCAACATCAGGGCTGTTTTCCAACATCAGGGCTGTTTTCCAACATCAGGACTGTTTTCCAGCATCAGGACTGTTTTCCATCATAATGTTTGTTTCCAACATGTTTCCAACATCAGGGCTGTTTTCCAACATCAAGGCTGTTTTCCAACATCAGGGCTGTTTTCCATCATAATGATGTTTGTTTCCAAGATCAGGGCTGTTTCCCAACATCAGGGCTGTTTCCCAACATCAGGGCTGTTTCCCAACATCAGGGCTGTTTTCCAACATCAGGGCTGTTTTCCAACATCAGGGCTGTTTTCCAACATCAGGGCTGTTTTCCAACATAATGATGTTTGTTTCCAACATCATCAAGACTGTTTTCCAACATCAGGGCTGTTTTCCATCATAATGATGTTTGTTTTCCAACATCAGGGCTGTTTTCCATCTTAATGATGTTTGTTTCCAACATCAGGGCTGTTTTCCAACATCAGGGCTGTTTTCCATCATCAGGGCTGTTTTCCAACATAATGTTTGTTTCCAACATCAGGGCTGTTTTCCAACATCAGGGCTGCTTTCCATCATAATGATGTTTGTTTCCAACATCAGGGCTGTTTTCCATCATAATGATGTTTGTTTCCAACATCAGGGCTGTTTTCCAACATCAGGCAGGGCTGTTTTCCAACATCAGGGCTGTTTTCCAACATCAGGGCTGTTTTCCAACATAATGATGTTTGTTTCCAACATAATGATGTTTGTTTCCAACATCAGGGCTGTTTCCCAACATAATGATGTTTGTTTCCAACATCAGGGCTGTTTTCCATCTTAATGATGTTTGTTTCCAACATCAGGGCTGTTTTCCATCATAATGATGTTTGATTCCAACATCAGGGCTGTTTTCCAACATCAGGACTGTTTTCCAACATCAGGACTGTTTTCCAACATCAGGGCTGTTTTCCATCATAATGATGTTTGTTTCCAACATCAGGGCTGTTTTCCATCATAATGATGTTTGTTTCCAACATCAGGGCTGTTTTCCATCATAATGATGTTTGTTTCCAACATCAGGGCTGTTTTCCAACATCAGGGCTGTTTTCCAACATCAGGACTGTTTTCCAGCATCAGGACTGTTTTCCATCATAATGTTTGTTTCCAACATCAGGGCTGTTTTCCAACATCAAGACTGTTTTCCAACATCAGGGCTGTTTTCCATCATAATGATGTTTGTTTCCAAGATCAGGGCTGTTTCCCAACATCAGGGCTGTTTCCCAACATCAGGGCTGTTTTCCAACATCAGGGCTGTTTTCCAACATCAGGGCTGTTTTCCAACATAATGATGTTTGTTTCCAACATCAGGACTGTTTTCCAACATCAGGGCTGTTTTCCATCATAATGATGTTTGTTTTCCAACATCAGGGCTGTTTTCCATCTTAATGATGTTTGTTTCCAACATCAGGGCTGTTTTCCAACATCAGGAGTGTTTTCCAGCATCAGGACTGTTTTCCATCATAATGTTTGTTTCCAACATCAGGGCTGTTTTCCAACATCAAGACTGTTTTCCAACATCAGGGCTGTTTTCCATCATAATGATGTTTGTTTCCAACATCAGGACTGTTTTCCAACATCAGGGCTGTTTTCCATCATAATGATGTTTGTTTTCCAACATCAGGGCTGTTTTCCATCTTAATGATGTTTGTTTCCAACATCAGGGCTGTTTTCCAACATCAGGAGTGTTTTCCATCATCAGGGCTGTTTTCCATCATCAGGGCTGTTTTCCAACATAATGTTTGTTTCCAACATCAGGGCTGTTTTCCAACATCAGGGCTGCTTTCCATCATAATGATGTTTGTTTCCAACATCAGGGCTGTTTTCCATCATAATGATGTTTGTTTCCAACATCAGGGCTGTTTTCCAACATCAGGGCTGTTTTCCAACATCAGGGCTGTTTTCCAACATCAGGGCTGTTTTCCAACATAATGATGTTTGTTTCCAACATCAGGGCTGTTTCCCAACATAATGATGTTTGTTTCCAACATCAGGGCTGTTTTCCAACATAATGATGTTTGTTTCCAACATCAGGGCTGTTTTCCATCTTAATGATGTTTGTTTCCAATATCAGGGCTGTTTTCCATCATAATGATGTTTGATTCCAACATCAGGGCTGTTTTCCAACATCAGGACTGTTTTCCAACATCAGGACTGTTTTCCAACATCAGGGCTGTTTTCCATCATAATGATGTTTGTTTCCAACATCAGGGCTGTTTTCCATCATAATGATGTTTGTTTCCAACATCAGGGCTGTTTTCCATCATAATGATGTTTGTTTCCAACATCAGGGCTGTTTTCCAACATCAGGGCTGTTTTCCATCATAATGATGTTTGTTTCCAACATCAGGGCTGTTTTCCAACATCAGGACTGTTTTCCAGCATCAGGACTGTTTTCCATCATAATGTTTGTTTCCAACATCAGGGCTGTTTTCCATCTTAATGATGTTTGTTTCCAACATCAGGGCTGTTTTCCATCATAATGATGTTTGTTTCCAAGATCAGGGCTGTTTCCCAAGGGGTGTTTTCCAACATCAGGGCTGTTTTCCAACATCAGGGCTGTTTTCCAACAATGGGTTGTTTTCCAACATCAGGGCTGTTTTCCAACAATCAGGGCTGTTTTCCAACATAATGATGTTTGTTTTCCAACATCAGGGCTGTTTTCCATCTTAATGATGTTTGTTTCCAACATCAGGGCTGTTTTCCATTCAGGGCTGTTTTCCATCATCAGGGCTGTTTTCCATCATCAGGGCTGTTTTCCATCATCAGGGCTGTTTTCCATCATAATGATGTTTTCCAACATCAGGGCTGTTTTCCAACATCAGGGCTGTTTTCCAACATCAGGGCTGTTTTCCATCATAATGATGTTTGTTTCCAACATCAGGGCTGTTTTCCAACATCAGGACTGTTTTCCAACATCAGGACTGTTTTCCAACATCAGGGCTGTTTTCCATCATAATGATGTTTGTTTCAACATCAGGGCTGTTTTCCAACATCAGGGCTGTTTCCCAACATCAGGGCTGTTTCCAACATCAGGGCTGTTTTCCATCTTAATGATGTTTGTTTCAACATCAGGGCTGTTTTCCAACATCAGGGCTGTTTTCCATCTTAATGATGTTTGTTTCCAACATCAGGGCTGTTTTCCAACATCAGGGCTGTTTTCCATCATAATGATGTTTGATTCCAACATCAGGGCTGTTTTCCAACATCAGGGCTGTTTTCCAACATCAGGGCTGTTTTCCATCATAATGATGTTTGTTTTCCAACATCAGGGCTGTTTTCCATCTTAATGATGTTTGTTTCCAACATCAGGGCTGTTTTCCAACATCAGGGCTGTTTTCCATCATAATGATGTTTGTTTTCCAACATCAGGGCTGTTTTCCATCATAATGATGTTTGTTTCCAACATCAGGGCTGTTTTCCAACATCAGGGCTGTTTTCCATCTTAATGATGTTTGTTTCCAACATCAGGGCTGTTTTCCAACATCAGGGCTGTTTTCCATCATAATGATGTTTGTTTCCAACATCAGGGCTGTTTTCCAACATCAGGGCTGTTTTCCATCATAATGATGTTTGTTTTCCAACATCAGGGCTGTTTTCCATCTTAATGATGTTTGTTTCCAACATCAGGGCTGTTTTCCAACATCAGGAGTGTTTTCCATCATCAGGGCTGTTTTCCATCATCAGGGCTGTTTTCCATCATAATGATGTTTGTTTTCCAACATCAGGGCTGTTTTCCATCTTAAATGATGTTTGTTTCCAACATCAGGGCTGTTTTCCAACATCAGGGCTGTTTCCCATCATCAGGGCTGTTTTCCAACATCAGGGCTGTTTTCCATCTTAAATGATGTTTGTTTCCATCATCGGGGCTGTTTTCCAACATCAGGGCTGTTTTCCAACATCAGGGCTGTTTTCCAACATCAGGGCTGTTTTCCATCTTAATGATGTTTGTTTCCAACATCAGGGCTGTTTTCCATCATAATGATGTTTGTTTCCAACATCAGGGCTGTTTTCCATCATAATGATGTTTGTTTCCAACATCAGGGCTGTTTTCCAACATCAGGGCTGTTTTCCAACATCAGGGCTGTTTTCCAACATAATGATGTTTGTTTCCAACATCAGGGCTGTTTTCCATCAGAATGAGGTTTGTTTCCAACATCAGGGCTGTTTCCCAACATCAGCTGTTTCCCAACATCAGGGCTGTTTTCCAACATCAGGGCTGTTTTCCATCATAATGATGTTTGTTCCCAACATCAGGGCTGTTTTCCATCATAATGATGTTTGTTTTCCAACATCAGGGCTGTTTTCAATCTTAATGATGTTTGTTTCCAACATCAGGGCTGTTTTCCATCATCAGGGCTGTTTTCCATCATAATGATGTTTGTTTTCCATCATCAGGGCTGTTTTCCATCATCAGGGCTGTTTTCCATCATCAGGACTGTTTGTTTTTCAACATCAGGACTGTGTTCCAACATCAGGGCTGTTTTCCAACATCAGGGCTGTTTTCCATCAGAATGATGTTTGTTTCCAACATCAGGGCTGTTTTCCATCATAATGATGTTTGTTTCCAACATCAGGGCTGTTTTCCAACATAATGATGTTTTTTCCATCATCATGATGTTTGTTTTCCAACATCAGGACTGTTTTCCATCATAATGATGTTTGTTTCCAACATCAGGGCTGTTTTCCAACATCAGGGCTGTTTTCCAACATCATGATCATAATGATTTTGTTTTCCAACATCAGGGCTGTTTTCCATCAGAATGAGGGCTGTTTTCCAACATCAGGGCTGTTTTCCAACATCAGGGCTGTTTTCCAACATCAGGGCTGTTTTCCAACATCAGGGCTGTTTTCCATCAGAATGATGATTATTTCCAACATCAGGGCTGTTTTCCATCATAATGATGTTTGTTTCCAACATCAGGACTGTTTTCCAACATCAGGGCTGTTTTCCATCATAATGATGTTTGTTTTCCATCTTAATGTTTGTTTCCATCATCAGGGCTGTTTTCCAACATCAGGGCTGTTTTCCAACATCAGGGCTGTTTCCAACATCAGGGCTGTTTTCCAACATCAGGGCTGTTTTCCAACATCAGGGCTGTTTTCCAACATCAGGGCTGTTTTCCATCATAATGATGTTTGTTTCCAACATCAGGGCTGTTTTCCATCACAATGATGTTTGTTTCCAACATCAGGGCTGTTTTCCAACATCAGGGCTGTTTTCCAACATAATGATGTTTGTTTCCAACATCAGGGCTGTTTTCCAACATGTTTGTTTCCAACATCAGGGCTGTTTTCCATCATAATGATGTTTGTTTCCAACATCAGGGCTGTTTTCCAACATCAGGGCTGTTTTCCAACATAATGATGTTTGTTTTCCAACATAATGATGTTTGTTTCCAACATCAGGGCTGTTTTCCAACATGTTTGTTTCCAACATCAGGGCTGTTTTCCAACATAATGATGTTTGTTTTTCCAACATAATGATGTTTGTTTTCCAACATCAGGGCTGTTTTCCAACATAATGATGTTTGTTTTCCAACATAATGATGCTGTTTTCCAACATCAGGGCTGTTTTCCAACATAATGATGTTTGTTTTTCCAACATCAGGGCTGTTTTCCAACATAATGATGTTTGTGTTGTTCCAGCATCAGGGCTGTGTTCCAGCATCAGGGCTGTGTTCCAGCATCAGGGCTGTTTCCCAACATCAGGGCTGTTTCCTAAAGAAGGTATTACATACTGAGCCAATCTGCTTTGTGTTTTGTTTCCTTGCCACGATACTAACGAGGATGGCGATACTGGTATCGTACCGGCCCTACTGTCAATCAAACTTTGGATCAAGTTCATAAATGGGTGCTTCCCAACTGGCACCCTATTCCCTATGTAGTGCACTACTTTTGACCACAACCCTATCGACCCTGCTTAAAAGAAGTGCGTTAAACAGGCCAGATTGGGTCCCATTGGGACTCATCCTATATATCTTGTTAAATGAAGCCCATGGATTGATTTAATACCATTTAATATAATAATAACTTATTATTAGTTGAAAGTGATTGAGAGTGAGGCTACATTGGAAATGGCACCTTAGTCAACGGTTGCGCACTACACAGGGAATAGGGATCCATTTTGGACAGACTTATATAATATAATATTGATTGGGGCGGCAGCGTAGCCTAGTGGTTAGAGCGTTGGACTAGTAACCGGAAGGTTGCGAGTTCAAACCCCGAGCTGACATGGTACAAATCTGTCGTTCTGCCCCTGAACAGGCAGTTAACCCCACTGTTCCTAGACCAGTTAACCCACTGTTCCTAGACCAGTTAACCCCACTGTTCCTAGACCAGTTAACCCCACTGTTCCTAGACCAGTTAACCCCACTGTTCCTAGACCAGTTACTGTTCCACTGTTAACCCACTGTTCCCACCAGTTAACCCCACTGTTCCTAGACCAGTTAACCCACTGTTCCTAGACCAGTTAACCCACTGTTCCCAGGCCATCATTTCCCAAAATAAGAATATGTTCTTAACTGACTTGCCTGGTTAAATAAAGGTTAAAAAAAAATAAAGTGATAGTGTGTGTTGTCGCCCCCTACCTGTGGGGAAGGGGTATGGTGGAACGGGACGAACATCATATCCACCTGGATGCCCACTGCTATAAAAAAAATATATATTAAAAAATGTTTTAAGTTCAATATATCAAAGTCGTCATGATCATTTTAACCAATACTTTAGATGCCATTTACATATCGATCCAATCAATCATATTAAAATGGATATTACAGGATTCTGGTAATGATGCTCTTTATCTACTTCCCCAGAGTCAGATGGACTCGTGGATACCATGTTTATGTCTCTGTGTCCAGTATGAACAAAGTGAGTCAATGTTAAATAGAGTTAGCGCGATGACTGGAATTCGATGGGTATCTACTAGCATGCTAGCAGATATAGCATGCTAGCAGATACCCATAGCATGATACCCATAGCATGCTAGCAGATACCCATAGCATGCTAGCAGATACCCATAGCATGCTAGCAGATACCCATAGCATGCTAGCAGATAGCATATTGACTGGAAGTCTATGGGTAACGCTATTTAAACAGATCAGCTCTTCTGTAAATAAACGCTGCCTTAGATCTCTACAAGTACATAGGAGGGGAGAGGCTAGGGCTCAATCTATCCATGTCTACAAGGTAGAGCTGTGGAGGTGTCTTACCTGTCCAAGGTGGGGATGAGAGAGGGAGGGGGGCCGCTGGGAGGAGGGAAACCTGCACACACACACAGTGTTACTATTAAAACACACACAGACACATTCTACCTGTTGAGTCTATACCACATTATGACATCACCACACTGACACATTCTAACTGTTGAGTCTATACCACATTATGACATCACCACACTGACACATTCTAACTGTTGAGTCTATACCACATTATGACATCACCACACTGATACATTCTAACATCACCACACTGATACATTCTAACTGTTGAGTCTATACCACATTATGACATCACCACACTGATACATTCTACCTGTTGAGTCTATACCACATTATGACATCACCACACTGATACATTCTAACTGTTGAGTCTATACCACATTATGACATCATCACCACACTGACACATTCTACCTGTTGACTCTATACCACATTATGACATCACCACACTGATACATTCTACCTGTTGACTCTATACCACATTATGACATCACCACACTGATACATTCTACCTGTTGAGTCTATACCACATTATGACATCATCACACACTGATACATTCTAACCTGTTGAGACAGATAAAACCTGTATAGTATACCACTATGTGACATCACCACACTGAACATTCTACCTGTTGAGTCTATAATACATTATAGTTGACATCACCACACTGATACATTCTACCTGTATTCCACATTATCTAACAAATAAAAAAAACAATTGTTAGCAAATTCACACTGATAAATTCTAAACTGGGTGAGTATACAAATATATAAAAGGGAGAGAAAGTTAGAGGGAAAGAGACTAAAGCAGGAGAGACATCACCACACTGACAGAGACAGACCTGAGAGACTCTATACCACATTATGACATCACCACACTGAGACATTCTACCTGTTGAGTCTATACCACATTATGACTATGACATCACCACACTGATACATTCTACCTGTTGAGACTATACCACATTAGACAGAGACATCACCACACTGATACATTCTACCTGTTGAGTCTATACCACATTATGACATCACCACACTGACACATTCTACTGAGAACAGATTGAGACAGATAAAAGACCTGAGACAGATATACCAGATATGTGAGACTTACAGATGCAGAGAGACATCAGAATGAGAGAGTGGTGTAGTAATAGTGAGATACTGAGACAGATTGAGACAGATACTGAGACAGGACTGAGAGGGACAGATACAGATGCAGACAGAATGACAAAAGTGAGAGAGGTGTAGACTTACTTGGTGGGGGGATGAGAGGGGGAGCCTGGCTGACATTGGGAGGAGGGGGAAGGAATGGGGGAGGAAAATGTTTGGGGGAGAGGGGCCGGGGGAAGAAGGGGGCATCTTGTTGGAGTTTTGCTCAGCGTCCGACGAAGTGTTCAAATCACCTACGAGAAGACAGAAAGGAGACAGAGGGTATGTGATTCAACAGCCAACAGAATGGGTACATGGACTTCATGTAGGTCATGTCATTTCATGTGTTCGTGTAGTGTTGTCCCGACACCAGTATTACTACGAGACAGGCTAAAAAGTCAGTTAAAAAGAGAGAAAAGACAAATAAAACTAAAATGTGACTCTGAGGCGAACATAGACAGAACAGCAGGGACTGTTTTCCTCAAGAAATGAAAGATGATGAGTTCCTGGAAGATTTAAAAGACAGATATTTATGTTTTTTAACTGACGTTTTGGACGAGATGAGAGACGTCAGAGAGACAGATTTTATTTAAATTAATAGATAGAGAGAGTTCAGATAATATACAGAGTTTACAAAACAGAAGAACAGACAAATAGAGTGACAGAGTGAGAGACAGAGAGAGAGACAGTGTGTGTGACAGACAGTGTGTGAGACAGAGAGAGAGAGAGAGAGAGAGACAGAGTGTGTGAGACAGGTGAGAGACAGAGAGAGAGACAGAGACAGAGACAGAGAGACAGAGAGAGACAGAGAGAGACAGAGTGAGACAGATGTGAGAGACAGAGAGTGAGACAGATGTGAGAGACAGATGAGAGACAGATGTGAGAGACAGTGTGTGAGAGACAGATGTGTGAGACAGAGTGAGAGACAGATGAGAGACAGATAGAGAGACAGATATATACCTGGATGTTGTTTCCCAGGTTGTGTCAGATACTGAGACCAGACACTCTGCTGATGGTAGCAGTCCCTCCTCCAATCAGTCGATCGTACCACTGGTCTTCCTGAACACAGACGAGAGTCAGAGCAGACAGAATGACAAAGTGAGGAAGCTGTCAGACTTACTTGGTGGGGATGAGATGGGAGCCTGGTTGGCTCTGGGAGGAGGGGGAAGGAATGGGGGAGGAGGGATGTTAACCACTGGGGGGGGGCAGTCTACTCGGGGAAGACCAAGGGGGCATCTTGTTGGAGTCTTTGCTCAACCACCAAGACAACGTTTAACCACTAAATCACCTACGATTAACGAAGAAACGCCTTAAATCAGACTACCGGTCTATGTGATTCAACAGCCAACAGAATGGGTAACATGGACTTCTATGTAGGTCATGTCATTAACATGTGTTTACGTCTGTGTTGTCTACCAACTATACACAGCCAGGCCCAGAAAGTCAGTACCTAAAAACCTGTTGAAAAGACTAAATAAACAAAATGTGACTCTAACCAACATAAGGTTTTCATAACAGCAGGGACTGTTTTCCTCAGAAATGAAAGATGATGAGTTCCTGGAAGATTTAAACAGACAGATCGATATTTATGTTTTTTAACCACAGACAGATCGTTTTGGACCACAATGACAGACTCATTATTTTATTTAAATTAATAATAGATATTTTTTTCTGTTTAGTTCACATAATATACACTGAGTTTACAAAACATTAAGAACAACTTCTAAATACCACAGACAGATCCCTCCAGGTACCTAACCACCACAGACAGATCAGGGTACCTAACCACCACAGACAGATCGGGGTACCTAACCACCACAGACAGATCGTGGGTACCTAACCACCACAGACAGATGTGTGTAACCACCACAGACAGATGTGTGTGTGTAACCACCACAGACAGATGTGTGTGTGACAGATGTGTGTGTACCTAACCACCACAGACAGATGTGTGTGTGTGTGACAGATCGTGTGTGTAACCACCACAGACAGATCCACCTAACCACCACAGACAGATGTTGTTTCCACCACAGTTGTGTGTGTGTGTGACAGATGTTGTACCTAACCACCACAGACAGTCGTGTGTGTGTGTGTGTGTGTGACAGATCGTGGTGTGTGTGTGTGTGTGACAGTCCTTCCAGGTGTGTGTGTGTGTGTGTGTGACAGATCGTGGTGTGTGTAACCACCACAGACAGATCGTGTGTGTGTGTGTGTTTCCTTCCAGTGTGTGTGTGACAGATCGTGTGTGTGTGTAACCACCACAGACAGATCGTGTGGTGTGTAACCACCTCACCACAGACAGATGTGGGTGTGTCACCACAGACAGATCGGTACCTAACCACCACAGACAGATCGGTACCTAACCACCACAGACAGATCGGTGTGTAACCACCACAGACAGATCGTGTGTGTGTGTGTGTGTGACAGATCGTGTACCTAACCACCACAGACAGATGTGTGTGTGTAACCACCACAGACAGATCGTGGGTACCTAACCACCACAGACAGATGTTGTTTAACCACCAGGATGTGTCCTAACCACCACAGACAGATCCCTCCACTCTGCTGATGGATCGGTCCCTAACCTCCAATCAGATCGTCTAACCACCACAGACAGTCTTCCTGAACACAGACGTGAGTCACTCACCAGACAGATCTACCTCCACCACAACAGGAAGTACCTAACCACCACAGACAGACGGCCTTTGGCCAAGACAGATGTTTAACCACCTCAGTTGGCAGATCGGTACCTAACCACCACAGACAGATCGGTCCCACCACAGACAGATCGGTACCTAACCACCACAGACAGATCGGTACCTAACCACTACAGACAGATCTACCTAACCACCAGTCTAGATCGGGTCATTAACCACCACAGACAATCCCTAACCACCACAGACAGATCGCTCTTAACCACCTCTACCTGCAGTCTACAGATCGTCATTAACCACTAAGACAACAGATCTTAACCACTAGACTACCTCAGTCTACAGACAGTCATTAACCACCAAGACAACAGCTCTTAACCACTAGACTACCTGCAGTCTACAGGTCATTACCACCACCAAGACAGATCGCTCTTAACCACTAGACTACCCGCCTACCACCACAGACAGATCGGTCATTAACCACCACAGACAGATCGGTACCTAACCACCACAGACAGATCGGTACCTAACCACCACAGACAGATCGGTACCTAACCACCACAGACAGATCGGGGTACCTAACCACCACAGACAGATCGGGTACCTAACCACCACAGACAGATCCCTAACCACCACAGACAGATCGGGGTACCTAACCACCACAGACAGATCGGGGTACCTAACCACCACAGACAGATCAGTACCTAACCACCACAGACAGATCGGGGTACCTAACCACCACACCACAGACAGATCGGGTACCTAACCACCACAGACAGATCGGTACCTAACCACCACAGACAGATCAGTACCTAACCACCACAGACAGATCAGTACCTAACCACCAGACAGATCAGTACCTAACCACCACAGACAGATCGGTACCTAACCACCACAGACAGATCAGTACCTAACCACCACAGACAGATCGGTACCTAACCACCACAGACAGATCGGTACCTAACCACCAGATCACCTAACCACCACAGACAGATCGGTACCTAACCACCACAGACAGATCGGTACCTAACCACCAGACAGATCGGTACCTAACCACCACAGACAGATCAGTACCTAACCACCAGACAGATCGGTACCTAACCACCACAGACAGATCGGGGTACCTAACCACCACAGACAGATCGGAGTACCTAACCACCACAGACAGATCGGGGTACCTAACCACCACAGACAGATCGGGGTACCTAACCACCACAGACAGATCGGGGTACCTAACCACCACAGACAGATCAGTACCTAACCACCACAGACAGATCGGGGTACCTAACCACCACAGACAGATCGGGGTACCTAACCACCACAGACAGATCGGGGTACCTAACCACCACAGACAGATCGGGTACCTAACCACCACAGACAGATCGGGTACCTAACCACCACAGACAGATCGGGGTACCTAACCACCACAGACAGATCGGGGTACCTAACCACCACAGACAGATCGGTACCTAACCACCAGACAGATCAGTACCTAACCACCACAGACAGATCGGGGTACCTAACCACCACAGACAGATCGGGTACCTAACCAACCCACAGACAGATCGGGGTACCTAACCACCACAGACAGATCGGGGTACCTAACCACCAGACAGATCGGTACCTAACCACCACAGACAGATCGGGTACCTAACCACCACAGACAGATCACCTAACCACCACAGACAGATCGGGGTACCTAACCACCACAGACAGATCGGGTACCTAACCACCACAGACAGATCGGTACCTAACCACCACAGACAGATCGGTGTACCTAACCACCACAGACAGATCGGGTACCTAACCACCACAGACAGATCGGTACCTAACCACCACAGACAGATCGGTACCTAACCACCAGACAGATCGGTACCTAACCACCAGACAGATCGGTACCTAACCACCAGACAGATCGGTACCTAACCACCAGACAGATCGGACAGATACCTAACCACCAGACAGATCAGTACCTAACCACCAGACAGATCGGGGTACCTAACCACCAGACAGATCGGAGTACCTAACCACCACAGACAGATCGGAGTACCTAACCACAACAGACAGATCAATACCTAACCACCACAGACATTTAAGTACCTAACCACCACAGACAGATCAGTGACAGGACACTAAAGTCAGAAAGGACAACACACAGCAGCACTAATACACATGATGTAGAATCTTTTATTACATGTCTATAACATGACATCACACACACGTGAGTCACAACGTGCATACACGTGTTGCATTTAAATGTGTTTACTGTTGCCAAGGTGACGACTCCCGTTAAACTTAACGTTGCCGCGGTGACAATTGTCGGCTACCACGTTGTGCCCTAACGACGCGACCCAACTACGATGTTTGTCACCAGTTTATCGGCCGAGGGAAATTAAAATGAGTTTATTTTGTGTTTTAAATAGCATCTGGAAAAGACTGAATACTGTAGATGGATGTATCAGTGTGTTGTAGTGAGAACAAGCCCCATCCCACTCACGTATAGTAGGACATGTCCTGGACGGGGGAGCAGTCCACTGTGGGGGGAGATCCTACCATCAGGGGGAGAAGGGGGGAGACACAGTTAGACCTCCCCTCACACACTCAGAGGAACTCAGAGGAACTCATTCATGTGCACAGTGAGAGGAGAAAAACGGAAGCAAGCTTGTCTGTCTGTCTGCCTGTCTGTCTGTCTGCCTGCCTGTGTCTGCCTGTCTGTCTGCCTGTCTGTCTGTCTGCCTGCCTGTGTCTGCCTGTCTGTCTGCCTGTCTGTCTGTCTGCCTGTCCACTGCCAGACCGTGTTTTGCCAAATCCTCTACCAGAGCTAATACATGAGTCTCTCTCATGTCTCTTAACCTGTCCTAGGCTAACTCACTGTCTCTTAACCTGTGCTAGGCTAACTCACTGTCTCTTAACCTGTGCTAGGCTAACTCACTGTCTCTTAACCTGTCCTAGGCTAACTCACTGTCTCTTAACCTGTCCTAGGCTAACTCACTGTCTCTTAACCTGTCCTAGGCTAACTCACTGTCTCTTAACCTGTCCTAGGCTAACTCACTGTCTCTTAACCTGTCCTAGGCTAACTCACTGTCTCTTAACCTGTCCTAGGCTAACTCACTGTCTCTTAACCTGTCCTAGGCTAACTCACTGTCTCTTAACCTGTCCTAGGCTAACTCACTGTCTCTTAACCTGTCCTAGGCTAACTCACTGTCTCTTAACCTGTCCTAGGCTAACTCACTGTCTCTTAACCTGTCCTAGGCTAACTCACTGTCTCCTAACCTGTCCTAGGCTAACTCACTGTCTCTTAACCTGTCCTAGGCTAACTCACTGTCTCTTAACCTGTCCTAGGCTAACTCACTGTCTCTTAACCTGTCCTAGGCTAACCTTACTGTCTGTACCGGTCCTAGGCTAACTCACTGTCTCTTAACCTGTCCTAGGATAACCTTACTGTCTGTACCTGTCCTAGGCTAACTCACTGTCTCTTAACCTGTCCTAGGCTAACCTTACTGTCTGTTAACCTGTCCTAGGCTAACTCACTGTCTCTTAACCTGTCCTAGGCTAACTCACTGTCTCTTAACCTGTCCTAGGCTAACTCACTGTCTCTTAACCTGTCCTAGGATAACCTTACTGTCTCTTAACCTGTCCTAGGCTAACTCACTGTCTCTTAACCTGTCCTAGGCTAACCTTACTGTCTGTACCGGTCCTAGGCTAACCTTACTGTCTCTACCTGTCCTAGGCTAACCTTACTGTCTGTACCTGTCCTAGGCTAACCTTACGGTCTCTAAACCTGCCCTAGGCTAACCTTACTGTCTGTTAACCTGTCCTAGGACAACCTCACTGTCTGTACCTGTCCTATGATAACCTCACTGTCAATGAACCTGTCCTAGTAACCTAATGAACCTGTCCTAGATAACCTCACTGTCAATGAACCTGTCCTAGGATAACCTTACAGTCAGTCTATATGTACCTGTCCTGACCTGTGTACAGCTCTTACCATCCCTACCTGTCCTTGGCTAACCTTACAGTCCGTCTATATGTACCTGTCCTGACCTGTGTACAGCTCTTACCGTCTCTACCTGTCCTGACCTGTGGACAGCTCTTACCGTCTCTACCTGTCCTAGGCTAACCTATATGTACCTGTCCTGACCTGTGTACAGCTCTTACCGTCTCTACCTGTCCTAGGCTAACCTATATGTACCTGTCCTGACCTGTGTACAGCTCTTACCATCTCTACCTGTCCTAGGCTAACCTTAGGGCTCTTATTAATCTGACCTGTACAGCTCTTACCATCTCTACCTGTCCTAGGCTAACCTTAGGGCTCTTATTAATCTGACCTGTGTACAGCTCTTACCTGGTAGTGTTCATATTCATGGATGACTTGTAGAGGCTGGCTGGAGTGGGGAAGTCAGGTTTGGACGTGTGGATGGGTAAACTCACTTCCTTCTCATTCCCCGTCCTGCCCTGCTGAACCTGAGGGGAGTAGAGTAGGGACATCTTTAAGTTTATAACATCTTGGGTTTGACCATTTGACGGTAGTAGGACCTCTTTAAATGGATATCTTGGTTTGAAACAACTCTGGTTTATCTGTTTTACACTGATTATCATATGGCAATTCAATGAGACAAAGAAGGGAAGTGAGAGGAGGAGACAGAGAGAAGGAAGGAAGAAGTGAGAGAGGAGAGAGTGAGAGAGAAGGAAGGGAAGTGAGAGGAGGAGAGAAGAGAGAAGGAAGGGAAGTGAGAGGAGGAGACAGAGAGAAGGAAGGGAAGTGAGAGGAGGAGAGAGAGAGGAAGGAATCTTAGTGATTTAGCTGGTAGTGGAGGAGACGTTGTATCAGTGATTTAGCTGGTAGTGGAGGAGATGTTGTATCTTAGTGATTTAGCTGGTAGTGGAGGAGATGTTGTATCAGTGATTTAGCTGGTAGTGGAGGAGATGTTGTATCTTAGTGATTTAGCTGGTAGTGGAGGAGATGTTGTATCTTAGTGATTTAGCTGGTAGTGGAGGAGATGTTGTATCTTAGTGATTTAGCTGGTAGTGGAGGAGATGTTGTATCTTAGTGATTTAGCTGGTAGTGGAGGAGATGTTGTATCTTAGTGATTTAGCTGGTAGTGGAGGAGATGTTGTATCTTAGTGATTTAGCTGGTAGTGGAGGAGATGTTGTATCTTAGTGATTTAGCTGGTAGTGGAGGAGATGTTGTATCTTAGTGATTTAGCTGGTAGTGGAGGAGATGTTGTATCTTAGTGATTTAGCTGGTAGTGGAGGAGATGTTGTATCTTAGTGATTTAGCTGGTAGTGGAGGAGATGTTGTATCTTAGTGATTTAGCTGGTAGTGGAGGAGATGTTGTATCTTAGTGATTTAGCTGGTAGTGGAGGAGATGTTGTATCTTAGTGATTTAGCTGGTAGTGGAGGAGATGTTGTGTCTTAGTGATTTAGCTGGTAGTGGAGGAGATGTTGTATCTTAGTGATTTAGCTGGTAGTGGAGGAGATGTTGTATCTTAGTGATTTAGCTGGTAGTGGAGGAGATGTTGTATCAGTGATTTAGCTGGTAGTGGAGGAGATGTTGTATCTTAGTGATTTAGCTGGTAGTGGAGGAGATGTTGTATCAGTGATTTAGCTGGTAGTGGAGGAGATGTTGTGTCTTAGTGATTTAGCTGGTAGTGGAGGAGATGTTGTATCTTAGTGATTTAGCTGGTAGTGGAGGAGATGTTGTATCTTAGTGATTTAGCTGGTAGTGGAGGAGATGTTGTATCTTAGTGATTTAGCTGGTAGTGGAGGAGATGTTGTATCTTAGTGATTTAGCTGGTAGTGGAGGAGATGTTGTATCTTAGTGATTTAGCTGGTAGTGGAGGAGATGTTGTATCTTAGTGATTTAGCTGGTAGTGGAGGAGATGTTGTATCTTAGTGATTTAGCTGGTAGTGGAGGAGATGTTGTATCTTAGTGATTTAGCTGGTAGTGGAGGAGATGTTGTATCTTAGTGATTTAGCTGGTAGTGGAGGAGATGTTGTATCTTACAGTGATTTAGCTGGTAGTGGAGGAGATGTTGTATCTTACAGTGATTTAGCTGGTAGTGGAGGAGATGTTGTATCAGTGATTTAGCTGGTAGTGGAGGAGATGTTGTATCTTAGTGATTTAGCTGGTAGTGGAGGAGATGTTGTATCTTAGTGATTTAGCTGGTGGTGGAGGAGATGTTGTGTCTTAGTGATTTAGCTGGTAGTGGAGGAGATGTTGTATCAGTGATTTAGCTGGTGGTGGAGGAGATGTTGTATCTTAGTGATTTAGCTGGTAGTGGAGGAGATGTTGTATCAGTGATTTAGCTGGTAGTGGAGGAGATGTTGTATCTTAGTGATTTAGCTGGTAGTGGAGGAGATGTTGTATCTTAGTGATTTAGCTGGTAGTGGAGGAGATGTTGTATCTTAGTGATTTAGCTGGTAGTGGAGGAGATGTTGTATCTCAGTGATTTAGCTGGTAGTGGAGGAGATGTTGTATCTTAGTGATTTAGCTGGTAGTGGAGGAGATGTTGTATCTTAGTGATTTAGCTGGTAGTGGAGGAGATGTTGTATCTTAGTGATTTAGCTGGTAGTGGAGGAGATGTTGTATCAGTGATTTAGCTGGTAGTGGAGGAGATGTTGTATCTTAGTGATTTAGCTGGTAGTGGAGGAGATGTTGTATCAGTGATTTAGCTGGTAGTGGAGGAGATGTTGTATCAGTGATTTAGCTGGTAGTGGAGGAGATGTTGTATCTTAGTGATTTAGCTGGTAGTGGAGGAGATGTTGTATCTTAGTGATTTAGCTGGTAGTGGAGGAGATGTTGTATCTTAGTGATTTAGCTGGTAGTGGAGGAGATGTTGTATCTTAGTGATTTAGCTGGTAGTGGAGGAGATGTTGTATCTTAGTGATTTAGCTGGTAGTGGAGGAGATGTTGTATCAGTGATTTAGCTGGTAGTGGAGGAGATGTTGTATCTCAGTGATTTAGCTGGTAGTGGAGGAGATGTTGTATCTCAGTGATTTAGCTGGTAGTGGAGGAGATGTTGTCTTAGTGATTTAGCTGGTGGTGGAGGAGATGTTGTATCTTAGTGATTTAGCTGGTAGTGGAGGAGATGTTGTATCAGTGATTTAGCTGGTAGTGGAGGAGATGTTGTATCAGTGATTTAGCTGGTAGTGGAGGAGATGTTGTATCTTAGTGATTTAGCTGGTAGTGGAGGAGATGTTGTATCTTAGTGATTTAGCTGGTAGTGGAGGAGATGTTGTATCTTAGTGATTTAGCTGGTAGTGGAGGAGATGTTGTATCTTAGTGATTTAGCTGGTAGTGGAGGAGATGTTGTATCTTAATGATTTAGCTGGTAGTGGAGGAGATGTTGTATCAGTGATTTAGCTGGTGGTGGAGGAGATGTTGTATCTCAGTGATTTAGCTGGTAGTGGAGGAGATGTTGTATCAGTGATTTAGCTGGTAGTGGAGGAGATGTTGTATCTTAGTGATTTAGCTGGTAGTGGAGGAGACGTTGTGTCTTACAGTGATTTTGCTGGTGGTGGAGGAGATGTTGACGACCTCCAGGCCCATCCTCAGCCTCTTCTGTTTGTCACAGTAGCCCTTCCACGTGTCCTCGTTGAACCCATAGTTAAAGTAGTCAGACAGGTCAGCACCTAGACACACAGACAGACAGACAGACAGACACACAGACAGACACAGACAGACAGACAGACACACAGACACACAGGACACACAGACAGACACACAGAGATGTTTATTTTTACAAACTCCTACCAAGCCTCTCAGTGTAAAAGTGGACCAATCAGAAACGTAACCCCGCCCCACTCTGTCAGAAGACACAGTAACACGTACCTGGTTTCCTCCAGGGTTTCTCCTCGAATATCCCACAGCGACCCCGCACCACAGCGACCCCGCACCACAGCGACCCCGCACCACAGCGACCCCGCACCACAGCGACCCCGCTGGTACCCCGAGCGACCCCGCACCACAGCGATTTAGCCCACAGTGGAGGACCCCGCCCACAGTAACCCCGCCCACAGTAACCCCGCCCACAGTAACCTGTACCTGGTTTCCTCCAGGGTTTCTCCTCTAATGTCCCCACAGTAACCCCGCCCCCAGTGACCCCGCCCCCAGTGACCCCGCCCCCAGTGACCCCGCCCCCAGTGACCCGTACCTGGTTTCCTCCAGGGTTTCTCCTCGAACGTCTCCATGTCCACCTCCACTACTGGGACTCCATTGATGTTTCCTGGGGCCTCCAGATCCACACCCTTCAACTTGTTTCCTACTAGAGAGAGAATAGAAACCAGAACACCACATGGAAACATTTAGAATATCTACCCGCGGTAAAATATACGGAAGGACAATTTAGTACATCAATCAAAACATTTTAATCAACAATATCTACATTTATACCATCTAGTTCCACAAAGCTGCCCAAGACATGGTGGTGGGAATGGACACCTATCAAGACATGGAGGTGGGAATGGACACCTATCAAGACATGGTGGTGGGACTGGACACCTATCAAGACATGGTGGTGGGAATGGACACCTATCAAGACATGGTGGTGGGAATGGACACCTATCAAGACATGGTGGTGGGAATGGACACCTATGGACATGGTGGTGAATGGACACCTATCAAGGTGGTGGGAATGGACACCTATCAAGACATGGTGGTGGGAATGGACACCTATCAAGACATGGTGGTGGGAATGGACACCTATCAAGGTGGTGGGAATGGACACCTATCAAGACATGGTGGTGGGAATGGACACCTATCAAGACATGGAGGTGGGAATGGACACCTATGGTGGTGGGACTGGACACCTATCAAGACATGGTGGTGGGACTGGACACCTATCAAGACATGGTGATGGGACTGGACACCTATCAAGACATGGTGATGGGACTGGACACCTATCAAGACATGGTGACAATGGACACCTATGGAGGTGGGAATGGACACCTATGGACACCTATGGTGGTGGGACTGGACACCTATCAAGACAGACACCTAGGTGGTGGGACTGGACACCTATCAAGACATGGTGGTGGGACTGGACACCTATCAAGACATGGTGGTGGGAATGGACACCTATCAAGACATGGTGGTGGGAATGGACACCTATCAAGACATGGTGGTGGGAATGGACACCTATCAAGACATGGTGGTGGGAATGGACACCTATGGTGGTGGGAATGGACACCTATCAAGACATGGTGGTGGGACTGGACACCTATCAAGACATGGTGGTGGGACTGGACACCTATGGTGGTGGGACTGGACACCTATCAAGACATGGTGGTGGGACTGGACACCTATCAAGACATGGTGGTGGGACTGGACACCTATCAAGACATGGTGGTGGGAATGGACACCTATGGTGGTGGGACTGGACACCTATCAAGACATGGTGGTGGGACTGGACACCTATCAAGACATAGTGGTGGGACTGGACACCTATCAAGACATGGTGGTGGGACTGGACACCTATGGTGGTGGGACTGGACACCTATCAAGACATGTACTGGGACTGGACCCCCATGGTGGTGGGACTGGACACCTATCAAGAACATGGTGAAGAATGGACACCAGTACCTGTTCCATGGGTCTGGACACCTATCAATGGGTTAACAGGAGCCACGGGTTTCTCAACAAGAATG
Organism: Oncorhynchus gorbuscha; assembly: GCF_021184085.1. Lineage (NCBI taxonomy): Eukaryota > Metazoa > Chordata > Actinopteri > Salmoniformes > Salmonidae > Oncorhynchus > Oncorhynchus gorbuscha. The sequence goes on along the minus strand of NW_025747450.1, from coordinate 6,424 downwards.
GAACAACAAACCCGATGTCAACACAACAAAAACTCCATGGTGGGACATGGACATCTATCAAGACATGGTGGTGGGAATGGACACCTATCAAGAAAATAACAACCCAGACATGTCAACAACAACCCAGGTGGTCAACAACAGAATGGACAGGCTCATCAGCTGGTTAGAAACACCTATCAAAATAATGGACAGATCGGCTTAATCATTACGTGGTGAATATCACCTTTAGAGACATGGTGGTGGGAATGGACATCTATCAAGACATGGTGGTGGAATGGACACCTATGGTGGTGGGAATGGACACCTATCAAGACATGGTGGTGGGAATGGACACCTTTGGTGGTGGGAATGGACACCTATCAAGACATGGTGGTGGGAATGGACACCTATCAAGACATGGTGGTGGGACTGGACACCTATCAAGACATGGTGGTGGGACTGGACACCTATCAAGACATGGTGGTGGGACTGGACACCTATCAAGACATGGTGGTGGGAATGGACACCTATAAAGACATGGTGGTGAATGGACACCTATCAAGACATGGTGGTGGGAATGGACACCTATCAAGACATGGTGGTGGGAATGGACACCTATCAAGACATGGTGGTGGGACTGGACACCTATCAAGACATGGTGGTGGGACTGGACACCTATCAAGACATGGTGGTGGGAATGGACACCTACAATACATGGTGGTGGGACTGGACACCTATCAAGACATGGTGGTGGGAATGGACACCTATCAAGACATGGTGGTGGGACTGGACACCTATCAAGACATGGTGGTGGGACTGGACACCTATCAACACATGTGGTGGGAATGGACACCTATCAAGACATGGTGGTGGGACTGGACACCTATCAAGACATGGTGGTGGGAATGGACACCTATGGTGGTGGGACTGGACACCTATCAAGACATGGTGGTGGGAATGGACACCTATCAAGACATGGTGGTGGGAATGGACACCTATCAAGACATGGAGGTGGGAATGGACACCTATGGTGGTGGGAATGGACACCTATGGTGGTGGGAATGGACACCTATGGAGGTGGGAATGGACACCTATGGTGGTGGGAATGGACACCTATCAAGACATGGTGGTGGGAATGGACACCTATCAAGACATGGTGGTGGGACTGGACACCTATGGTGGTGGGAATGGACACCTATGGCGGTGGGAATTTAAACAGCACTTTAACGGTGGGACTGGACACCTATGGTGGTGGGAATGGACACCTATCCCGAGATTGGTGGGAATGGACACCTATGGTGGTGGGAATGGACACCTATGGAACATGGGAATGGACACAATATGGCGTGGAATGGACACCTATGGCGGTGGGAATGGACACCTATGGCGGTGGGAATGGACACCTCTATTAGCCTGTACTACACATTTCCCACTCCATGTCGGCCTGTGTAAAGTGCATAGAACAGGTGAAGAACAGAACACTACAGTACCTGTTCCATAGGGTCTGGCTCCCGCTGTCTTTATGTTCAGGTTAACAGGAGCCACGCCATACGTTCTACAACAAGAACCCAGACATGTCAACAACAACAAACCAGACATGTCAACAACAACAAAAAACCAGACATGTCAACAACAACCCAACAACCCAGACATGTCAACAACACCTACTAGAACATCCAATAGGGTGACAATTAGAACACATATTAGAACATGCAAAATGGCAATTAGAACAACCCAGACATGTCAACAACAACCCAGACATGTCAACAACAACAACAACAAACCAGACATGTCAACAACAACAAAGGCCTATTAGAACAACCAATAGTCAAAGGTATATGAAATACAAATAGATAAAGAATTCAGACTCATCAATACTGTAATTGACTAAACCCTTCTTAAAGACTGGGAATATTAAGGTCAGATGGCTTAAAGACATTACGGGAACACCAGCTTTCATATGAACTGTGTTCTGAGCAAGGAACTGAAACATTTCTTACATGGCACATATTGCACACATGGTTTAAATTCTCCAACATTTGTTTTTATCATTATTTAAACCAAATTGAACACGTTTGATTATTTATTTGAGACTATATAGATTTTTTTTTTATGTATTATATGAACCGTTAAAATAAAAGTGTTCATTCGGTATTGTTATAATTGTTTATTACAAAACATATATACAATCCCATCCAACCCGGATTAATCGGTACCCCTGGTATTAATGGTTCATCCAATAATCGTATCGGCTTTTTTTGGTTCTCCAATATATCGGGATAATTGAAAAACCATAATTTGATCTACTTTAAAGAGCACGTCTGACTGGGGACCTGGTACTTTAAAGACACGCACGTGTACTGTGGGGACCTCTACTTTAAAACAGCACTTTACTCTACACACGCAGTGTACTGTGGGGACCTCTACTTTAAGACACGCACGCTGTTAAAGACACGCACGTGACTGTCAAGCTACTTTAAAGACACGCACGTCCTCTATTTAAAACACGCACGTAGTACTGGGGGACATCTCTTACTTTAAAGACACGCCTATACTTAGAACATACTTTAAAGACACGCAATAGTCAAAGGTTAATTTAAATACACGCATGGTACTATAGGGAAATAGACCTATAAATAACTACAACCTAAAACTTCTTAACTGGGAATATTGAAGTCTCATGTTAAAAGGAACCACCAGCTTTCATATGTTCTCATGTTCTGAGCAAGGAACTGAAACGTTAGCTTTTTTTACATGGCACATATTGCACTTTTACTTTCTTCTCGAACACTTTGTTTTTGCATTATTTAAACCAAATTGAACACGTTTGATTATTTATTTGAGACTAAATGGATTTTTTATTTATGTATTATATTAAGTTAAAATAAAAGTGTTCATTCGGGGACCTTACTTATAATTGTCATTATTACAAATACATATATACAAATCGGCCGATTAATCGGTATCGGCTTTTTTTTTGTGGTTCTCCAATAATCGTATCGGCTTTTTTTGGTTCTCCAATAATCGGTATCGGCGTTGAAAAACCATAATCGGTTCGACCTCTACTTTAAAGACGCGCACGTGTACTGTGGGGACCTCTACTTTAAAGACACGCACGTGTACTGTGGGGACCTCTACTTTAAAGACACGCACGTGTACTGTGGGGACCTCTACTTTAAAGACACGCACGTGTACTGTGGGGACCTCTACTTTAAAGACACGCACGTGTACTGTGGGGACCTCTACTTTAAAGACACGCACGTGTACTGCGGGGACCTCTACTTTAAAGACACGCACGTGTACTGCGGGGACCTCTACTTTAAAGACACGCACGTGTACTGCGGGGACCTCTACTTTAAAGACACGCACGTGTACTGCGGGGACCTCTACTTTAAAGACACGCACGTGTACTGCGGGGACCTCTACTTTAAAGACACGCACGTGTACTGCGGGGACCTCTACTTTAAAGACACGCACGTGTACTGCGGGGACCTCTACTTTAAAGACACGCACGTGTACTGTGGGGACCTCTACTTTAAAGACACGCACGTGTACTGCGGGGACCTCTACTTTAAAGACACGCACGTGTACTGCGGGGACCTCTACTTTAAAGACACGCACGTGTACTGCGGGGACCTCTACTTTAAAGACACGCACGTGTACTGTGGGGACCTCTACTTTAAAGACACGCACGTGTACTGCGGGGACCTCTACTTTAAAGACACGCACGTGTACTGCGGGGACCTCTACTTTAAAGACACGCACGTGTACTGCGGGGACCTCTACTTTAAAGACACGCACGTGTACTGCGGGGACCTCTACTTTAAAGACACGCACGTGTACTGCGGGGACCTCTACTTTAAAGACACGCACGTGTACTGCGGGGACCTCTACTTTAAAGACACGCACGTGTACTGTGGGGACCTCTACTTTAAAGACACGCACGTGTACTGTGGGGACCTCTACTTTAAAGACACGCACGTGTACTGTGGGGACCTCTACTTTAAAGACACGCACGTGTACTGTGGGGACCTCTACTTTAAAGACACGCACGTGTACTGTGGGGACCTCTATTTAAAGACACGCACGTGTACTGCGGGGACCTCTAAAAGACACGCACGTGTACTGTGGGGACCTCTACTTTAAAGACACGCACGTGTACTGCGGGGCTCCGGTCTTGATGTCTCCGATGGTGACACGAACATCATCGTCATCATCGTCGCTGTCGCTATCACTGTCTTCATCATCTCCTGGCTCCTTCTCCTGAGAAAGAGAGAGGGGGAGGAGAGAGAGGGGGGATGGATGGGGAAAGAGAGGAAGGGGGATAGGGAGAGAGATGGAAAAAGAGGGAGGGAATGAGAGAGAAGGGGGAGGAGAGAAAGGGGGGATGGAGAGGGAAAGAGAGGGAAGGGGGATAGGGAGAGAGATGGAAAAAAGAGGGAGGGAAAGAGAGAGAAGGGGGAGGAGAGAAAAACAAACAGAGAGAGACAGAAACCCGGATCAGAACCCATCTCCTGTTCAGTAGGTCCTGGAGTGTTTCCAGACCACATGAACTGACCAGGAGAAACTCCAGACCTTAATTACACACAAATCCCAATTCACACCGCCTTGCATCGACAACGATAGGAGAAACACTATCCCTCGGTTTCAAATGGCACCCTATTCCCTATATAGTGCACTACTTCGGTCAAACTTGGTGCCCTATAGGGGAATAGGGTGCCATTTGGGACACACAGGGGGAAGAGGTCTTACCTGAGCTTCCACTCCGTTGCCTGTAGTAGCTGCCTCATCTGACTCAGTAGCAGGAATAGGTGCACTGAGGACGTAAATATCACCAACACATTCAGACTGAGGATGGAAATATCACCAACACATTCAGACTGAGGACTGAAATATCACCAACACATTCAGACTGAGGATGGAAATATCACCAACACATTCAGACTGAGGACTGGAAATATCACCAACACATTCAGACTGAGGATGGAAATATCACCAACACATTCAGACTGAGGATGGAAATATCACCAACACATTCAGACTGAGGATGGAAATATCACCAACACATTCAGACTGAGGATGGAAATATCACCAACACATTCAGACTGAGGACTGAAATATCATCAACACATTCAGACTGAGGACTGAAATATCATCAACACATTCAGACTGAGGACTGAAATATCATCAACACATTCAGACTGAGGACTGAAATATCACCAACACATTCAGACTGAGGACTGAAATATCATCAACACATTCAGACTGGGGACTGAAATATCACCAACACATTCAGACTGAGGACTGAAATATCATCAACACATTCAGACTGAGGACTGAAATATCATCAACACATTCAGACTGAGGACTGAAATATCACCAACACATCCAGACACATCCTGTAGACAAAACAACAGAGAAAGTTGAGACAACTCAGCAAGTCTTATTTATACACAAACGGGTGGAGGGCGAGGAACCCACCTGACAGCGGCGGATAGTTTGGCCTCTTCTTCATCAGCTCTCTCATCATCATCTAGAAGGGGAAACGACCATTCATTAACTAACTAACGGTAAAAATGTCAACGATAAAGTCATAGATTACAATATATAAACGTTACCTAGTTAAATAAACTTACATAGGCTAACTAGCCACGTTTATTGGTTCAGAAGATCAAATGCAAACGAGCCAAGCGACAGCAACTACTGTGCTAATCAGGTAGCACCTGTGCTAACGACTTGCAGTTGCATGTGGCACTAGTTATAACTGGAACCACTTATAGCTAAATGTTACATTCACTGTAAACACCTCTTTTTTACCTCCGTAGAGCCACTCTTCTTCCTCGTCTCCGCCATCTCCCGCACTCGCGTCCGCCGGGGTTGTTTTGTCTGCCGCCTCTTCCGCAGACATCTTCTTTAACCAGCGGTAAGAAAAGTCTCTTTCACGGATAGTAGTAAGTAAATGCACACGAGCAAACAACAACAAAAATATATATCTATAGTTAAAACAGCAGAAGTCGTCGTAAATTATTGCATTATCTTGAAACGCGGAAAAATATCCAGTTCATACATTTTGATTTCGACGAGCGAGCGGGTGGACCGTGTGCCCGGAAGTAAATCCTTCAACAGAGGGCAAGCAAACTGTCTTCCTATTGGTCTAGCGGGATTCTGTCGGCGGAAGTGAAACATTGAACGGTTCATGCGCAGTTGGGACCGGGGTGTCGAATGGAGTAACGTTTTAAAGACACAAGAGGGCGAAATAACATTTTATATAATAAGATTTTTCTGGGGGGGGGGGGGACACCGCATGAAGTTGTTTTTTATTATTGAAGGACAATGTAGCAAACCACTCCCTGGAATACATCTACTTGCTATTTTGTTCATCACAACAATTATGTGTTGATACATTGGTGACTACATTAAAATCAAATCAAAATCAAATCAATTT
>NW_025747449.1:52500-56770 GCF_021184085.1 Oncorhynchus gorbuscha | reverse complement strand
GTGTATCAGGTGTGTCAGGTGTGTCAGGTGTATCAGGTGTATCAGGTGTATCAGGTGTGTCAGGTGTATCAGGTGTATCAGGTGTATCAGGTGTGTCAGGTGTATCAGGTGTATCAGGTGTGTCAGGTGTATCAGGTGTGTCAGGTGTATCAGGTGTATCAGGTGTGTCAGGTGTATCAGGTGTATCAGGTGTGTCAGGTGTATCAGGTGTATCAGGTGTATCAGGTGTGTCAGGTGTATCAGGTGTATCAGGTGTGTCAGGTGTGTCAGGTGTGTCAGGTGTGTCAGGTGTGTCGGGTGTATCGGGTGTATCGGGTGTATCGGGTGTATCAGGTGTGTCAGGTGTATCAGGTGTATCGGGTGTATCAGGTGTGTCAGGTGTGTGTGTGTATCAGGTGTATCAGGTGTGTCAGGTGTATCAGGTGTATCAGGTGTATCAGGTGTATCAGGTGTGTCAGGTGTATCAGGTGTATCAGGTGTATCGGGTGTATCGGGTGTATCAGGTGTGTCAGGTGTGAGGATTTGACCATTTGCCTGAGTCCGTTGAATAGAGTTGATCAGACTGTTGATTGTGAAATAGTGTCCCACTTCTCTTCAATGGCTGTGTGAAGTTGCTGGATATTGGAACTAGAACACGCTGTTGTACGCGTCGATCCAGAGCATCCCAAACATGCTTAATGGGTTACATGTCTGGTGAGTATGCAGACCATGGAAGAACTGGGTGATTTTCAGCTTCCAGGAATTGTGTCCTTGCGACATGGTGCCGTACGTTATCATGCTGAAACATGAGGTGATGGTGGCGGATGAATGGGCCTCAGGGTCTCATCACGGCATCTCTGTGCATTCTGTACAAATTGCCATCGACAAAATACAATTGTGTTCGTTGTCCGTAGCTTATGCCTGCCCATACCATAATCCCACCACCATCTTGGGGCTCTATGTTCACAACGTTGACATCAGCAAACCGTTCGCCCACATACATGTTGTCTACCATCTGCCCGGTACGGTTGGAACCGGGATTCATCCGTGAACAGCGTGCCAGTGAAGGTCAAAGGTCGTCACGATGGTTTAAAGGAGCAGCGTGCGTAGAGTTCACCTTATTACGAAGTGAAACTTCACAAAACCAACAAATACTAAACGAACATCCAGTAGAGAGCGCAGTACAGGCACTAACTGAAAACCATATCCCACTATGCAGGTGGGAAAAGGAACACACTAAGTTTGATCCGCAATTAGAGACAACGATAATCAGATGCCTCAATTGGGAACCATACAAATAACACCAACATAGAAATAACAATACTAGATAGAACCCTGAGGGCTTGTCTGCTAAAGTCGGTTGTCATAGTTACTACATGATTCCATGTATGTTATTTCAGAGTTTTGATGTCTTCACTATTATTCTACAATGTAGAAAATAGTAAAGAATTACAGAAAAAAATCCCTGGAATGAGTAGGTGTGTCCAAACTTTTGACTGGTACTGGACATACACACGCAGCACAGTTGACTGACAGACACACATCTCTTCTGTGGTGTCTCCCTACCGCATTCAGTGTCCTCGGGAAGTATTCAGAAAATATTCAAAATGTTTTGCTAGATTACTGCCTTATTTAAAAATATATACACAACAATACATACGACAAAGCAAAAAACAGGTTTTTGTGAATTTCTTTCCAAATTTAACTAAAATTGAACTGAAATATCACATTATCGTAAGAATTCAGACCCTTTAATCAGTACTTTGTTGAAGCAGCTTTGGCAGCGATTACAGCCTCAAGTCTTCTTGGGTAGCACGCTACAAGCTTGGCACACCTGTATTTGGGGAGTATTCCCATTCTTCTATGCAGATCCTCTGTCAGGCTGGATGGGGGAGCGTTGCTGCACAGCTATTTTCAGGTCTCCCCAGAGATGTTTTATCCGGTTCAAGTCTGGGCTCTGGCCACTCAAGGACATCTGTGAGAAGGAGCATTCCCGAAGCCACTCCCTGCGTTTGTCTTGCTGTGTGCTTAGGGTCGTTGACCTGTTGGAAGGTAAACCTTTATCCCAGTCTTAGGTCTTGGAGCGCTCTGGAGCAGGGTTTTCATCATGACTTCTGTACTTTGTCTACTCATCTTTCCCTTGACCCTGACTAGTCTCCCAATCCCTGCTGCTGAAAAACATCCCCACAGCATGATGCTGCCACCACCATGCTTCACCATAGGGATGGTGCCAGGTTCCCTCCAGACGTGATGCTTGGAATTCAGGCCAAAGAGTTCAATCTGGTTTCATCAGACCAGAGAATCTTGTTTCATTTAGGTGCTTTTTTGACAAACTCCAAGCTGGTTGTCATGTGCCTTTACTGAGGAGTGGCTTCCGTCTGGCCACTTTACCATAAAGGCCTGATTGGTGAAGTGATGCAGAGATGCCTGTCCTTCTGGAAGGTTCTCCCATTTCCACAGGGAAACTCTGGAGCTCTGTCAGACTGATCATCGGCTTCTCGCTCAGTTTGGCCGGGAAGAGTCTTGGTAGTTTCCAAACGTCTTCCATTTAAGGATGATGGAGGCCACTGTGTTCCTGGAGACCTTCAAAGCTGCAGAAGTTTTCCCAGATTTGTGCTTCGACAATCAATCCTGCCTCGGAACACTTCTAACCTTTCCTTCGACCTCATGGCTTAGTTTCTGCTCTGACACGCACTGCCAACTGTGGGACCTTATATAGACAGATGTGTACTTTTCCAAATGATGTCCAATCAATTGAAAATACCACAAGTGGATCAATCCAGTTATAGAAACATCTCAAAGGTGATCAATGGAAACAGGAAGCACCTGACCTCAATGTAGAACCTCATAGCAAAGGGTCTGAATACTTATTTCTATATTTTATTTAAAAAGTATCTAAACCTGTTTTCACTTGGTCATTATGTGGTATTGTGTGTATACTGACGAGGAACATTTTTTATTTAATCAATTTTAGAACAAATCAATTTTAGACAACCCTATTGGATAGCAGAGATTACCCAGGAGAGAGGAAGGAACAACCCTATTGGATAGCAGAGATTACCCAGGAGAGAGGGGAAGGACAACCCTATTGACAGCAGAGATTACCCAGAGAGAGGGAAGGACAACCTATTGGATAACAGATTACCCAGAGAGAGGGAAGGACAACCCTATTGGATAGCAGAGATTACCCAGGTGAGAGGGAAGGGACAACCCTATTGGATAACAGAGGATTACACAGGAGAGAGGGAAGGAGAACCCTATTGGATAGCAGAGATTACCCAGGAGAGAGGGAAGGACAACCCTATTGATAGCAGAGATTACCCCAGGAGAGGGAAGAACAACCCTATTGGATAGCAGAGATTACCCAGGTGAGAGGGAAGGACAACCCTATTGATTTTTTTTTGGTGATCCTTTATTTTAACTAGGCAAGTCAGTTTTAAGAACAAATTCTTATTTACAATGACGTCTACACCGGGTCAAACCGGGCTGCACTATGAGGCTCCCAATCACGGCCAAGTTGTGATACAGCTCTGATTCAAACCAGGGTGTCTGTAGCACGCCTCAAGCACTGAGATGTAGTGACTTAGACCGCTGCGCCACTCGGGAGCAGAAATTAGCCAGGAGATAGGGAAGGAGAAAAACCAGACACAAAAGGGATTTAGTTCCATGGTTACAGTCGGTATGACAACAGGAGTGCAGTCTAAAACCCTGTACTCTACGTCTCTCATTTCTGACACTCGACAAACACGCACGCGCACAACGCGGTAGCGCAGCGCAGTCACACACACACACCACACCACACCACACCCACGCACGCACCACCCACACCCACACCCACACCACACACACACACACACACACACACACACACACACACACACACACAGTGCCTAAATAGCATCAGTCATTAGCCCACAACCCAAATACAGGTTCAATATAGGAGGGAGTAATAGTTTATTATTGAAATCATCTCAATATGCTAATTAAAGGTAATCAGCATGGATTTATCGCCGTGGAAATAAAGATTGAGCTGCAGATTACACCTCCTTATCAGATCCCTTTAATTGTATTCGTATAAAAATGAGATTAATACAGTCGCAAGGCAATTCATTTTGATATGCAGGCGGGAGTAATGTCATCGGTTAATGTTAATGATACAAGTTAATGTTTTTAATGGAACCAGGCAAATCAGTTAAGAACAATGACGGCCTGCCGGGGAACAGAGGGTTAACTGTGGGTAGTTCAAGGGGCAGAACGACAGATTTTTACCTTTGTCGGCTCGGGATTCAAT
>NW_025747449.1:0-47500 GCF_021184085.1 Oncorhynchus gorbuscha | reverse complement strand
CAGGTTAATATAAGGACAGTAGATGATAGACCAGGTTAATATAAGGACAGTAGATGGTAGACCAGGTTAATAGATTGACAGTAGATGGTAGACCAGGGAAATATAATGTCAGTAGATGGTAGACCAGGGTAATATAATGACAGTGGATGGTAGACCAGGGTAATATAATGACAGTAGAGGGTAGACCAGGGTAATATAATGACAGTAGAGACCAGGGTAATATAATGACAGTAGATGGTAGACCAGGGTAATATAATGACAGTAGATGGTAGACCAGGGTAATATAATGACAGTAGATGGTAGACTAGGGTAATATAATGACAGTAGAGGGAGACCAGGGTAATATAATGACAGTAGATGGTAGACCAGGTTAATATAAGGACAGTAGATGGTAGACCAGGGAAATATAATGACCAGGGTAATATAATGACAGTAGATGGTAGACCAGGGTAATATAAGGACAGTAGATGGTAGACCAGGTTAATATAAGGACAGTAGATGGTAGACCAGGTTAATAGATTGACAGTAGATGGTAGACCAGGTTAATATAATGACAGTAGATGGTAGACCAGGGTAGTGGAATGACAGTAGATGGTAGACCAGGGTAATATATTGACAGTAGATGGTAGACCAGGTTAATAGATTGACAGTAGATGGTAGACCAGGGAATTATAATGACAGTAGATGGTAGACCAGGGTAATATAATGACAGTAGAGACCAGGGTAATATAATGACAGTAGATGGTAGACCAGGGTAATATAATGACAGTAGAGGGTAGACCAGGGTAATTTCATGACAGTAGAAAGTAGACTAGGGTAATATAATGACAGTAGAAAGTAGACCAGGGTAATATATTGACAGTAGATGGTAAACCAGGGTAATATAATGACAGTAGATGGTAGACCAGGGTAATATAATGACAGTAGATGGTAGACCATGTTAAGATAATGACAGTAGAAGGTAGACCAGGGAAATATAATTACAGTAGATGGTAGACCAGGGTAATATAATGACAGTAGAGACCAGGGTAATATAATGACAGTAGATGGTAGACCAGGGTAATATAATGACAGTAGAGGTAGACCAGGGTAATTTAATGACAGTAGAAAGTAGACTAGGGTAATATAATGCCAGTAGAAAGTAGACCAGGGTAATATATTGACAGTAGATGGTAGACCAGGGTAATATAATGACAGTAGATGGTAGACCAGGGTCATATAATGACAGTAGATGGTAGACCATGTTAAGATAATGACAATAGAAGGTAGACCAGGGTAATATAATGACAGTGGATGGTAGACCAGGTTAATAGATTGACACTAGGTGGTAGACCAGGGAAATATAATGACAGTAGATGGTAGACCAGGGTAATATAATGACAGTAGAGACCATGGTAATATAATGACAGTAGAGGGTAGACCAGGGTAATATAATGACAGTAGAGGGTAGACCAGGGTAATATAATGACAGTAGATGGTAGACCAGGGAAATATAATGACAGTAGATGGTAGACCAGGGTAATATAATGACAGTAGATGTTAGACCAGGGTAATATAATGACAGTAGATGGTAGACCAGGGTAATATAATGACAGTAGAGGGTAGACCAGGGTAATATAATGACAGTAGATGGTAGACCAGGGTAATATAATGACAGTAGATGGTAGACCAGGGTAATATAATGACAGTAGATGGTAGACCAGGGTAATATAATGACAGTAGATGGTAGACCAGGGTAATATAATGACAATATAGGGTAGACCAGGGTAATATAATGACAGTAGAGACCAGGGTAATATAATGACAGTAGAGACCAGGGTAATATAATGACATTAGATGGCAGACCAGGGTAATATAATGACAGTAGATGGGACACCAGGGTAATATAATGACAGTAGATGGGACACCAGGGTAATATAATGACAGTAGAGACCAGGGTAAGATAATGACAGTAGAGACCAGGGTAATATAATGACAGTAGATGCTAAACCAGGGTAATATAATGACAGTAGAGACCAGGGTAATATAATGACAGTAGAGACCAGGGTAATATAATGACAGTAGAGCGTAGACCAGGGTTATATTGACAGTAGAGACCAGGGTAATATAATAACAGTAGATGGTAGACCAGGGTAATATAATGACAATAGATGGTAGACCAGGGTAATATAATGACAGTAGATGCTAAACCAGGGTTATATAATGACAGTAGAGACCAGGGTAATATAATAACAGTAGATGGTAGACCAGGGTAATATACTGACAGTAGAGGGTAGACCAGGGTAATATAATGACAGTAGAGACCAGGGTAATATAATGACAGTAGAGCGTAGACCAGGGTTATATTGACAGTAGAGACCAGGGTAATATAATAACAGTAGATGGTAGACCAGGGTAATATAATGACAATAGATGGTAGACCAGGGTAATATAATGACAGTAGAGACCAGGGTAATATAATGACAGTAGATGCTAAACCAGGGTTATATAATGACAGTAGAGACCAGGGTAATATAATAACAGTAGATGGTAGACCAGGGTAATATAATGACAGTAGATGGTACACCAGGGTAATATAATGACAGTAGATGGTAGACCAGGGTAATATAATGACAGTAGATGGTAGACCAGGGAAATATAATGACCAGGGTAATATAATGACAGTAGATGGTAGACCAGGTTAATATAAGGACAGTAGAGGGTAGACCAGGGTAATATAAGGACAGTAGATGGTAGACCAGGTTAATATAAGGACAGTAGATGGTAGACCAGGTTAATATAATGACAGTAGATGGTAGACCAGGTTAATATAAGGACAGTAGATGGTAGACCAGGTTAATAGATTGACAGTAGATGGTAGACCAGGGTAATATAATGACGGTAGATGGTAGACTAGGGTAATATAATGACAGTAGAAGGAGACCAGGGTAATATAATGACAGTAGATGGTAGACCAGGTTAATAGATTGACAGTAGATGGTAGACTAGTGTAATATAATGACAGTAGATGTTAGACCAGGTTAATATAAGGACAGTAGATGGTAGACCAGGTTAATATAAGGACAGTAGATGGTAGACCAGGTTAATATAAGGACAGTAGATGGTAGACTAGGGTAATATAATGACGGTAGAAGGGAGACCAGGGTAATATAATGACAGTATATGGTAGACCAGGTTAATAGATTGACAGTAGATGGTAGACTAGGGTAATAGAATGACAGTAGATGGTAGACCAGGTTAATATAATGACAGTAGATGGTATACCAGGTTAATATAAGGACAGTAGATGGTAGACCAGGTTAATAGATTGACAGTAGATGGTAGACCAGGTTAATATAAGGACAGTAGATGGTAGACCAGGTTAATATAAGGACAGTAGATGGTAGACTAGGGTAATATAATGACGGTAGAAGGGAGACCAGGGTAATATAATGACAGTAGATGGTAGACCAGGTTAATAGATTGACAGTAGATGGTAGACTAGGGTAATATAATGACAGTAGATGGTAGACCAGGTTAATATAAGGACAGTAGATGGTAGACCAGGTTAATATAATGACAGTAGATGGTATACCAGGTTAATATAAGGACAGTAGATGGTAGACCAGGTCAATAGATTGACAGTAGATGATAGACCAGGTTAATATAAGGACAGTAGATGGTAGACCAGGTTAATATAATGACAGTAGATGGTAGACCAGGTTAATAGATTGACAGTAGATGGTAGACCAGGGTAATATAATGACAGTAGATGGTAGACTAGGGTAATATAATGATGGTAGAAGGGAGACCAGGGTAATATAATGACAGTAGATGGTAGACCAGGTTAATATAAGGACAGTAGATGGTAGACCAGGTTAATATAAGGACAGTAGATGGTAGACCAGGTTAATAGATTGACAGTAGATGGTAGACCACGGTAATATAATGACAGTAGAGGTAGACCAGGTTAATATAAGGACAGTAGATGATAGACCAGGTTAATATAAGGACAGTAGATGGTAGACCAGGTTAATAGATTGACAGTAGATGGTAGACTAGTGTAATATAATGACAGTAGATGGTAGACCAGGTTAATATAAGGACAGTAGATGGTAGACCAGGTTAATATAAGGACAGTAGATGGTAGACTAGGGTAATATAATGACGGTAGAAGGGAGACCAGGGTAATATAATGACAGTAGATGGTAGACAAGGTTAATATAAGGACAGTAGATGGTAGACCAGGTTAAGATAAGGACAGTAGATGGTAGACTAGGTTAATATAAGGACAGTAGATGGTAGACCAGGGTAATATAAGGACAGTAGATGGTAGACCAGGTTAATATATTGACAGTAGATGGTAGACCAGGTTAATATAAGGACAGTAGATGGTAGACCAGGTTAATATAATGACAGTAGATGGTAGACCAGGTTAATATAAGGACAGTAGATGGTAGACCAGGTTAATAGATTGACAGTAGATGGTAGACCAGGTAATATAATGACAGTAGATGGTAGACTAGGGTAATATAATGACGGTAGAAGGGAGACCAGGGTAATATAATGACAGTAGATGGTAGACCAGGTTAATAGATTGACAGTGGATGGTAGACTAGTGTAATATAATGACAGTAGATGGTAGACCAGGTTATTAGATTGACAGTAGATGGTAGACTAGGGTAATATAATGACAGTAGATGGTAGACCAGGTTAATATAAGGACAGTAGATAGTAGACCAGGTTAATATAATGACAGTAGATGGTATACCAGGTTAATATAATGACAGTAGATGGTAGACCAGGTTAATAGATTGACAGTAGATGGTAGACCAGGTTAATATAAGGACAGTAGATGGTAGACCAGGGAAATATAATGACCAGGGTAATATAATGACAGTAGATGGTAGACCAGGTTAATATAAGGACAGTAGATGGTAGACCAGGGTAATATAAGGACAGTAGATGGTAGACCAGGTTAATATAAGGACAGTAGATGGTAGACCAGGTTAATATAATGACAGTAGATGGTAGACCAGGTTAATATAAGGACAGTAGATGGTAGACCAGGTTAATATAATGACAGTAGATGGTAGACCAGGTTAATATAAGGACAGTAGATGGTAGACCAGGATAATAGATTGACAGTAGATGGTAGACCAGGGTAATATAATGACAGTAGATGGTAGACCAGGTTAATATAAGGACAGTAGATGGTAGACCAGGTTAATATAAGGACAGTAGATGGTAGACTAGGTTAATATAAGGACAGTAGATGGTAGACTAGGGTAATATAATGACGGTAGAGTAATATAATGACAGTAGATGGTAGATCAGGTTAATATAAGGACAGTAGATGGTAGACCAGGTTAATATAAGGACAGTAGATGGTAGACCAGGTTAATAGATTGACAGTAGATGGTATACCAGGTTAATATAAGGACAGTAGATGGTAGACCAGGTTAATAGATTGACAGTAGATGGTAGACCAGGTTAATATAAGGACAGTAGATGGTAGACCAGGGAAATATAATGACCAGGGTAATATAATGACAGTAGATGGTAGACCAGGTTAATATAAGGACAGTAGATGGTAGACCAGGGTAATATAAGGACAGTAGATGGTAGACCAGGTTAATATAAGGA
Organism: Oncorhynchus gorbuscha; assembly: GCF_021184085.1. Classification (NCBI taxonomy): domain Eukaryota; kingdom Metazoa; phylum Chordata; class Actinopteri; order Salmoniformes; family Salmonidae; genus Oncorhynchus; species Oncorhynchus gorbuscha. Next base: position 41,875 of record NW_025747449.1, on the reverse strand, counting down.
CAGTAGATGGTAGACCAGGTTAATATAAGGACAGTAGATGGTAGACCAGGTTAATATAAGGACAGTAGATGGTAGACCAGGTTAATATAAGGACAGTAGATGGTAGACCAGGTTAATAGATTGACAGTAGATGGTAGACCAGGGTAATATAATGACAGTAGATGGTAGACCAGGTTAATATAAGGACAGTAGATGGTAGACCAGGTTAATATAAGGACAGTAGATGGTAGACTAGGTTAATATAAGGACAGTAGATGGTAGACTAGGGTAATATAATGACGGTAGAGTAATATAATGACAGTAGATGGTAGATCAGGTTAATATAAGGACAGTAGATGTTAGACCAGGTTAATATAAGGACAGTAGATGGTAGACCAGGTTAATATAAGGACAGTAGATGGTAGACCAGGTTAATAGATTGACAGTAGATGGTAGACCAGGGAAATATAATGACAGTAGATGGTAGACCAGGGTAATATAATGACAGTAGATGGTAGACCAGGGTAATATAATGACAGTAGATGGTAGACCAGGTTAATATAAGTACAGTAGATGGTAGACCAGGTTAAGATAATGACAGTAGATGGTAGACCAGGTTAATATAAGGACAGTAGATGGTAGACCAGGATAATAGATTGACAGTAGATGGTAGACCAGGGTAATATAATGACAGTAGATGGTAGACCAGGTTAATATAAGGACAGTAGATGGTAGACCAGGTTAATATAAGGACAGTAGATGGTAGACTAGGTTAATATAATGACGGTAGAAGGGAGACCAGGGTAATATAATGACAGTAGATGGTAGACCAGGTTAATATAAGGACAGTAGATGGTAGACCAGGTTAATATAAGGACAGTAGATGGTAGACCAGGTTAATAGATTGACAGTAGATGGTAGACCAGTGTAATATAATGACAGTAGAGGGGAGACCAGGTTAATATAAGGACAGTAGATGATAGACCAGGTTAATATAAGGACAGTAGATGGTAGACCAGGTTAATATAAGGACAGTAGATGGTAGACCAGGTTAATATAATGACAGTAGATGGTAGACCAGGTTAATATAAGGACAGTAGATGGTAGACCAGGTTAATATAATGACAGTAGATGGTAGACCAGGTTAATATAAGGACAGTAGATGGTAGACCAGGTTAATATAAGGACAGTAGATGGTAGACCAGGTTAATATAAGGACAGTAGATGGTAGACCAGGTTAATATAAGGACAGTAGATGGTAGACCAGGTTAATATAAGGACAGTAGATGGTAGACCAGGTTAATAGATTGACAGTAGATGGTAGACCAGGGTAATATAATGACAGTAGATGGTAGACCAGGTTAATATAAGGACAGTAGATGGTAGACCAGGTTAATATAAGGACAGTAGATGGTAGACTAGGTTAATATAAGGACAGTAGATGGTAGACTAGGGTAATATAATGACGGTAGAGTAATATAATGACAGTAGATGGTAGATCAGGTTAATATAAGGACAGTAGATGTTAGACCAGGTTAATATAAGGACAGTAGATGGTAGACCAGGGTAATATAAGGACAGTAGATGGTAGACCAGGGTAATATAATGACAGTAGATGGTAGACCAGGTTAATATAAGTACAGTAGATGGTAGACCAGGGAAATATAATGACAGTAGATGGTAGACCAGGGTAATATAATGACAGTAGATGGTAGACCAGGGTAATATAATGACAGTAGATGGTAGACCAGGTTAATATAAGTACAGTAGATGGTAGACCAGGTTAAGATAATGACAGTAGAAGGTAGACCAGGGTAATATAATGACAGTAGATGGTAGACCAGGGTAATATAATGACAGTAGATGATAGACCAGGGTAATAAAATGCAGTAGATGGTAGACCAGGGTAATATATTGACAGTAGATGGTAGACCAGGGTAATATAATGACAGTAGATGGTAGACCAGGGTAATATAATGACAGTAGATGGTAGACCAGGGTAATATAATGACAGTAGATCATAGACTAGGGTAATATAATGACAGTAGATGGTAGACTAGGGTAATATAATGACAGTAGAAGGGAGACCAGGGTAATATAATGACAGTAGATGGTAGACCAGGTTAATATAAGGACAGTAGATGGTAGACCAGGTTAATATAAGGACAGTAGATGATAGACCAGGTTAATATAAGGACAGTAGATGGTAGACCAGGTTAATATAAGGACAGTAGATGGTAGACCAGGTTAATAGATTGATAGTAGATGGTAGACCAGGTTAATATAAGGACAGTAGATGGTAGACCAGGTTAATAGATTGACAGTAGATGGTAGACCAGGGTAATATAATGACAGTAGAGGGTAGACCAGGGTAATATAATGACAGTAGATGGTAGACTAGGGTAATATAATGACAGTAGAGGGAGACCAGGGTAATATAATGACAGTAGATGGTAGACCAGGTTAATATAAGGACAGTAGATGGTAGACCAGGGAAATATAATAACCAGGGTAATATAATGACAGTAGATGGTAGACCAGGGTAATATAGTGACAGTAGATGGTCGACCAGGTTAATACAAGGACAGTAGAAAGTAGACCAGGGTAATATATTGACAGTAGATGGTAGACCAGGGTAATATAATGACAGTAGATGGTAGACCAGGTTAATATAATGACAGTAGATGGTAGACCAGGTTAATATAAGGACAGTAGATGGTAGACCAGGTTAATATAAGGACAGTAGATGGTAGACCAGGTTAATATAAGGACAGTAGATGGTAGACCAGGTTAATATAATGACAGTAGATGGTATACCAGGTTAATATAAGGACAGTAGATGGTAGACCAGGTCAATAGATTGACAGTAGATGATAGACCAGGTTAATATAAGGACAGTAGATGGTAGACCAGGTTAATATAATGACAGTAGATGGTAGACCAGGTTAATAGATTGACAGTAGATGGTAGACCAGGGTAATATAATGACAGTAGATGGTAGACTAGGGTAATATAATGATGGTAGAAGGGAGACCAGGGTAATATAATGACAGTAGATGGTAGACCAGGTTAATATAAGGACAGTAGATGGTAGACCAGGTTAATATAAGGACAGTAGATGGTAGACCAGGTTAATAGATTGACAGTAGATGGTAGACCAGGGTAATATAATGACAGTAGAGGGGAGACCAGGTTAATATAAGGACAGTAGATGGTAGACCAGGTTAATAGATTGACAGTAGATGGTAGACCAGGGTAATATAATGACAGTAGATGGTAGACTAGGGTAATATAATGACGGTAGAAGGGAGACCAGGGTAATATAATGACAGTAGATGGTAGACCAGGTTAATAGATTGACAGTAGATGGTAGACCAGGTTAATATAAGGACAGTAGATGGTAGACTAGGGTAATATAATGACGGTAGACTAGGGTAATATAATGACGGTAGAAGGGAGACCAGGGTAATATAATGACAGTAGATGGTAGACAAGGTTAATATAAGGACAGTAGATGGTAGACCAGGTTAAGATAAGGACAGTAGATGGTAGACCAGGTTAATATAAGGACAGTAGATGGTAGACCAGGGTAATATAAGGACAGTAGATGGTAGACCAGGTTAATATAATGACAGTAGATGGTAGACCAGGTTAATATAAGGACAGTAGATGGTAGACCAGGTTAATATAATGACAGTAGATGGTAGACCAGGTTAATATAAGGACAGTAGATGGTAGACCAGGTTAATAGATTGACAGTAGATGGTAGACCAGGGTAATATAATGACGGTAGAAGGGAGACCAGGGTAATATAATGACAGTAGATGGTAGACCAGGTTAATAGATTGACAGTGGATGGTAGACTAGTGTAATATAATGACAGTAGATGGTAGACCAGGTTAATATAAGGACAGTAGATGGTAGACCAGGTTAATATAAGGACAGTAGATGGTAGACCAGGTTAATAGATTGACAGTAGATGATAGACCAGGTTAATATAAGGACAGTAGATGGTAGACCAGGTTAATATAATGACAGTAGATGGTAGACCAGGTCATTAGATTGACAGTAGATGGTAGACTAGGGTAATATAATGACAGTAGATGGTAGACCAGGTTAATATAAGGACAGTAGATAGTAGACCAGGTTAATATAATGACAGTAGATGGTAGACCAGGTTAATAGATTGACAGTAGATGGTAGACCAGGTTAATAGATTGACAGTAGATGGTAGACCAGGTTAATATAAGGACAGTAGATGGTAGACCAGGGAAATATAATGACCAGGGTAATATAATGACAGTAGATGGTAGACCAGGTTAATATAAGGACAGTAGATGGTAGACCAGGTTAATATAAGGACAGTAGATGGTAGACCAGGTTAATATAAGGACAGTAGATGGTAGACCAGGGTAATATGATGACAGTAGAGACCAGGGTAATATAATGACAGTAGATGGTAGACCAGGGTAATATAATGACAGTAGATGGTAGACCAGGGTAATATAATGACAGTAGATGGTAGACCAGGGTAATATAATGACAGTAGAGGGTAGACCAGGGTAATATAATGACTGTAGATGGTAGACCGGGTGTAATATAATGACAGTAGATGGTAGACCAGGGTAATATAATGACAGTAGATGGTAGACCAGGGTAATATAATGACAGTAGAGGGTAGACCAGGGTAATATAATGACAGTAGATGGTAGACTAGGGTAATATAATGACAGTAGAAGGGAGACCAGGTTAATATAAGGACAGTAGATGGTAGACCAGGGAAATATAATAACCAGGGTAATATAATGACAGTAGATGGTAGACCAGGGTAATATAGTGACAGTAGATGGTCGACCAGGTTAATATAAGGACAGTAGAAAGTAGAACAGGGTAATATATTGACAGTAGAGGGTAGACCAGGGTAATATAATGACAGTAGATGGTAGACTAGGGTAATATAATGACAGTAGAAGGGAGACCAGGGTAATATAATGACAGTAGATGGTAGACCAGGTTAATATAAGGACAGTAGATGGTAGACCAGGTTAATATAATGACAGTAGAAGGGAGACCAGGTTAATATAAGGACAGTAGATGGTAGACCAGGGAAATATAATAACCAGGGTAATATAATGACAGTAGATGGTAGACCAGGGTAATATAGTGACAGTAGATGGTAGACCAGGTTAATATAAGGACAGTAGAAAGTAGAACAGGGTAATATATTGACAGTAGATGGTAGACCAGGGTAATATAATGACAGTAGATGGTAGACCAGGTTAATATAATGACAGTAGATGGTAGACCAGGGTAATATATTGACAGTAGATGGTAGACCAGCGTAATATATTGACAGTAGATGGTAGACCAGGTTAATATAAGGACAGTAGATGGTAGACCAGGGAAATATAATAACCAGGGTAATATAATGACAGTAGATGGTAGACCAGGGTAATATAGTGACAGTAGATGGTCGACCAGGTTAATATAAGGAGAGTAGAAAGTAGAACAGGGTAATATATTGACAGTAGATGGTAGACCAGGGTAATATAATGACAGTAGATGGTAGACCAGGGTAATATAATGACAGTAGATGGTAGACCAGGTTAATATAATGACAGTAGATGGTAGACCAGGGTAATATATTGACAGTAGATGGTAGACCAGGGTAATATAATGACAGTAGATGGTAGACCAGGGTAATATAATGGGTAATATAATGACAGTAGAAGACCAGGGTAGACCAGGTTAATATAAGGACAGTAGATGGTAGACCAGGGAAATATAATAACCAGGGTAATATAATGACAGTAGATGGTAGACCAGGGTAATATAGTGACAGTAGATGGTCGAACAGGGTAATATATTGACAGTAGAAAGTAGAACAGGGTAATATATTGACAGTAGATGGTAGACCAGGGTAATATAATGACAGTAGATGGTAGACCAGGTTAATATAATGACAGTAGATGGTAGACCAGGGTAATATATTGACAGTAGATGGTAGACCAGGGTAATATATTGACTGTAGATGGTAGACCGGGTGTAATATAATGACAGTAGACCAGGGTAATATAATGACAGTAGATGGTAGACCAGGGTAATATAATGACAGTAGAGGGTAGACCAGGGTAATATAATGACAGTAGAAGGGAGACTAGGGTAATATAATGACAGTAGAAGGGAGACCAGGGTAATATAATGACAGTAGATGGTAGACCAGGTTAATATAAGGACAGTAGATGGTAGACCAGGTTAATATAAGGACAATAGATGGTAGACCAGGTTAATAGATTGACAGTAGATGGTAGACCAGGGAAATATAATGACAGTAGATGGTAGACCAGGGTAATATAATGACAGTAGATGGTAGACCAGGGTAATATAATGACAGTAGATGGTAGACCAGGGTAATATAATGACAGTAGATGGTAGACCAGGGTAATATATTGACAGTAGATGGTAGACCAGGGTAATATATTGACAGTAGATGGTAGATCGGGTGTAATATAATGACAGTAGATGGTAGACCAGGTTAATATAAGGACAGTAGATGGTAGACCAGGTTAATATAATGACAGTAGATGGTAGACCAGGTTAATATAAGGACAGTAGATGGTAGACCAGGTTAATATAAGGACAGTAGATGGTAGACCAGGTTAATATAAGGACAGTAGATGGTAGACCAGGTTAATATAATGACAGTAGATGGTAGACCAGGGTAATATGATGACAGTAGAGACCAGGGTAATGTAGATGGTAGACCAGGGTAATATAATGACAGTAGATGGTAGACCAGGGTAATATAATGACAGTAGAGGGTAGACCAGGGTAATATAATGACAGTAGAGACCAGGGTAATATAATGACAGTACATGGTAGACCAGGGTAATATAATGACAGTAGATGGTAGACCAGGGTAATATAATGACAGTAGATGGTAGACTAGGGTAATATAATGACAGTAGAGGGGAGACCAGGGTAATATAATGACAGTAGATGGTAGACCAGGTTAATATAAGGACAGTAGATGGTAGACCAGGGAAATATAATGACCAGGGTAATATAATGACAGTAGATGGTAGACCAGGGTAATATAGTGACAGTAGATGGTAGACCAGGTTAATATAAGGACAGTAGAAAGTAGAACAGGGTAATATATTGACAGTAGATGGTAGACCAGGGTAATATAATGACAGTAGATGGTAGACCAGGGTAATATATTGACAGTAGATGGTAGACCAGGGTAATATAATGACAGTAGATGGTAGACCAGGTTAATATAAGGACAGTAGATGGTAGACCAGGGAAATATAATAACCAGGGTAATATAATGACAGTAGATGGTAGACCAGGGTAATATAGTGACAGTAGATGGTCGACCAGGTTAATATAAGGACAGTAGAAAGTAGAACAGGGTAATATATTGACAGTAGATGGTAGACCAGGGTAATATAATGACAGTAGATGGTAGACCAGGGTAATATAATGACAGTAGATGGTAGACCAGGTTAATATAATGACAGTAGATGGTAGACCAGGGTAATATATTGACAGTAGATGGTAGACCAGGGTAATATATTGACTGTAGATGGTAGACCGGGTGTAATATAATGACAGTAGATGGTAGACCAGGGTAATATAATGACAGTAGATGGTAGACCAGGGTAATATAATGACAGTAGAGGGTAGACCAGGGTAATATAATGACAGTAGATGGTAGACTAGGGTAATATAATGACAGTAGAAGGGAGACCAGGTTAATATAAGGACAGTAGATGGTAGACCAGGGAAATATAATAACCAGGGTAATATAATGACAGTAGATGGTAGACCAGGGTAATATAGTGACAGTAGATGGTCGACCAGGTTAATATAAGGACAGTAGAAAGTAGAACAGGGTAATATATTGACAGTAGAGGGTAGACCAGGGTAATATAATGACAGTAGATGGTAGACTAGGGTAATATAATGACAGTAGAAGGGAGACCAGGGTAATATAATGACAGTAGATGGTAGACCAGGTTAATATAAGGACAGTAGATGGTAGACCAGGTTAATATAAGGACAGTAGATGGTAGACCAGGTTAATATAAGGACAATAGATGGTAGACCAGGTTAATAGATTGACAGTAGATGGTAGACCAGGGAAATATAATGACAGTAGATGGTAGACCAGGGTAATATAATGACAGTAGATGGTAGACCAGGGTAATATAATGACAGTAGATGGTAGACCAGGGTAATATAATGACAGTAGATGGCAGACCAGGGTAATATATTGACAGTAGATGGTAGACCAGGGTAATATATTGACTGTAGATGGTAGACCGGGTGTAATATAATGACAGTAGATGGTAGACCAGGTTAATATAAGGACAGTAGATGGTAGACCAGGTTAATATAATAAACCGTAATATAATGACAGTAGATGGTAGACCAGGTTAATATAAGGACAGTAGATGGTAGACCAGGTTAATATAAGGACAGTAGATGGTAGACCAGGTTAATATAAGGACAGTAGATGGTAGACCAGGTTAATATAAGGACAGTAGATGGTAGACCAGGTTAATATAAGGACAGTAGATGGTAGACCAGGTTAATATAAGTACAGTAGATGGTAGACCAGGTTAAGATAATGACAGTAGAAGGTAGACCAGGGTAATATAATGACAGTAGATGGTAGACCAGGGTAATAAAATGCAGTAGATGGTAGACCAGGGAAATATAATGACAGTAGATGGTAGACCAGGGTAATATATTGACAATAGAGGGTAGACCAGGTTAATAGATTGACAGTAGATGGTAGACCAGGGAAATATAATGACAGTAGATGGTAGACCAGCGTAATATAATGACAGTAGATGGTAGACCAGGGTAATATAATGACAGTAGATGGTAGACCAGGGTAATATAATGACAGTAGATGGTAGACCAGGGTAATATATTGACAGTAGATGGTAGACCAGGTTAATATATTGACTGTAGATGGTAGACCGGGTGTAATATAATGACAGTAGATGGTAGACCAGGTTAATATAAGGACAGTAGATGGTAGACCAGGTTAATATAATGACAGTAGATGGTAGACCAGGTTAATATAAGGACAGTAGATGGTAGACCAGGTTAATATAAGGACAGTAGATGGTAGACCAGGTTAATATAAGGACAGTAGATGGTAGACCAGGTTAATATAAGGACAGTAGATGGTAGACCAGGTTAATATAATGACAGTAGATGGTAGACCAGGTTAATATAAGGACAGTAGATGGTAGACCAGGTTAATATAAGGACAGTAGATGGTAGACCAGGTTAATAGATTGACAGTAGATGGTAGACCAGGGAAATATAATGACAGTAGATGGTAGACCAGGTTAAGATAATGACAGTAGATGGTAGACCAGGTTAAGATAATGACAGTAGATGGTAGACCAGGTTAAGATAATGACAGTAGAAGGTAGACCAGGTTAAGATAATGACAGTAGAAGGTAGACCAGGGTAATATAATGACAGTAGATGGTAGACCAGGGTAATAAAATGCAGTAGATGGTAGACCAGGGAAATATAATGACAGTAGATGGTAGACCAGGTTAATATAAGTACAGTAGATGGTAGACCAGGTTAAGATAATGACAGTAGAAGGTAGACCAGGGTAATATAATGACAGTAGATGGTAGACCAGGGTAATAAAATGCAGTAGATGGTAGACCAGGGTAATATATTGACAGTAGATGGTAGACCAGGGTAATATATTGACTGTAGATGGTAGACCGGGTAATATAATGACAGTAGATGGTAGACCAGGGTAATATAATGACAGTAGATGGTAGACCAGGGTAATATAATGACAGTAGATGGTAGACTAGGGTAATATAATGACAATAGATGGTAGACTAGGGTAATATAATGACAGTAGAAGGGAGACCAGGGTAATATAATGACAGTAGATGGTAGACCAGGTTAATATAAGGACAGTAGATGGTAGACCAGGTTAATATAAGGACAGTAGATGATAGACCAGGTTAATATAAGGACAGTAGATGGTAGACCAGGTTAATATAAGGACAGTAGATGGTAGACCAGGTTAATAGATTGACAGTAGATGGTAGACCAGGTTAATATAAGGACAGTAGATGGTAGACCAGGTTAATATAAGGACAGTAGATGGTAGACCAGGTTAATATAATGACAGTAGATGGTAGACCAGGTTAATATAAGGACAGTAGATGGTAGACCAGGTTAATATAAGGACAGTAGATGGTAGACCAGGTTAATAGATTGACAGTAGATGGTAGACCAGGGAAATATAATGACAGTAGATGGTAGACCAGGGTAATATAATGACAGTAGATGGTAGACCAGGGTAATATAATGACAGTAGATGGTAGACCAGGGTAATATAATGAAAGTAGAGGGTAGACCAGGGTAATATAATGACAGTAGAGGGTGGACCAGTTTAATATAATGACAGTAGATGGTAGACCAGGGTAATATGATGACAGTAGAGACCAGGGTAATATAATGACAGTAGATGGTAGACCAGGGTAATATAATGACAGTAGATGGTAGACCAGGGTAATATAATGACAGTAGATGGTAGACCAGGTTAATATAATGACAGTAGATGGTAGACCAGGGTAATATATTGACAGTAGATGGTAGACCAGGGTAATATATTGACTGTAGATGGTAGACCGGGTGTAATATAATGACAGTAGATGGTAGACCAGGGTAATATAATGACAGTAGAGGGTAGACCAGGGTAATATAATGACAGTAGAGGGTAGACCAGGGTAATATAATGACAGTAGATGGTAGACTAGGGTAATATAATGACAGTAGAAGGAGACCAGGTTAATATAAGGACAGTAGATGGTAGACCAGGGAAATATAATAACCAGGGTAATATAATGACAGTAGATGGTAGACCAGGGTAATATAGTGACAGTAGATGGTCGAACAGGGTAATATATTGACAGTAGAAAGTAGAACAGGGTAATATATTGACAGTAGATGGTAGACCAGGGTAATATAATGACAGTAGATGGTAGACCAGGTTAATATAATGACAGTAGATGGTAGACCAGGGTAATATATTGACAGTAGATGGTAGACCAGGGTAATATATTGACTGTAGATGGTAGACCGGGTGTAATATAATGACAGTAGACCAGGGTAATATAATGACAGTAGATGGTAGACCAGGGTAATATAATGACAGTAGAGGGTAGACCAGGGTAATATAATGACAGTAGAAGGGAGACTAGGGTAATATAATGACAGTAGAAGGGAGACCAGGGTAATATAATGACAGTAGATGGTAGACCAGGTTAATATAAGGACAGTAGATGGTAGACCAGGTTAATATAAGGACAGTAGATGGTAGACCAGGTTAATATAAGGACAATAGATGGTAGACCAGGTTAATAGATTGACAGTAGATGGTAGACCAGGGAAATATAATGACAGTAGATGGTAGACCAGGGTAATATAATGACAGTAGATGGTAGACCAGGGTAATATAATGACAGTAGATGGTAGACCAGGGTAATATAATGACAGTAGATGGTAGACCAGGGTAATATATTGACAGTAGATGGTAGACCAGGGTAATATATTGACTGTAGATGGTAGATCGGGTGTAATATAATGACAGTAGATGGTAGACCAGGTTAATATAAGGACAGTAGATGGTAGACCAGGTTAATATAATGACAGTAGATGGTAGACCAGGTTAATATAAGGACAGTAGATGGTAGACCAGGTTAATATAAGGACAGTAGATGGTAGACCAGGTTAATATAATGACAGTAGATGGTAGACCAGGTTAATATAATGACAGTAGATGGTAGACCAGGGTAATATGATGACAGTAGAGACCAGGGTAATGTAGATGGTAGACCAGGGTAATATAATGACAGTAGATGGTAGACCAGGGTAATATAATGACAGTAGAGGGTAGACCAGGGTAATATAATGACAGTAGAGACCAGGGTAATATAATGACAGTACATGGTAGACCAGGGTAATATAATGACAGTAGATGGTAGACCAGGGTAATATAATGACAGTAGATGGTAGACTAGGGTAATATAATGACAGTAGAGGGGAGACCAGGGTAATATAATGACAGTAGATGGTAGACCAGGTTAATATAAGGACAGTAGATGGTAGACCAGGGAAATATAATGACCAGGGTAATATAATGACAGTAGATGGTAGACCAGGGTAATATAGTGACAGTAGATGGTAGACCAGGTTAATATAAGGACAGTAGAAAGTAGAACAGGGTAATATATTGACAGTAGATGGTAGACCAGGGTAATATAATGACAGTAGATGGTAGACCAGGGTAATATATTGACAGTAGATGGTAGACCAGGGTAATATAATGACAGTAGATGGTAGACCAGGTTATAATGAATATAAGGACAGTAGATGGTAGACCAGGGAAATATAATAACCAGGGTAATATAATGACAGTAGATGGTAGACCAGGGTAATATAGTGACAGTAGATGGTCGACCAGGTTAATATAAGGACAGTAGAAAGTAGAACAGGGTAATATATTGACAGTAGATGGTAGACCAGGGTAATATAATGACAGTAGATGGTAGACCAGGGTAATATAATGACAGTAGATGGTAGACCAGGTTAATATAATGACAGTAGATGGTAGACCAGGGTAATATATTGACAGTAGATGGTAGACCAGGGTAATATATTGACTGTAGATGGTAGACCGGGTGTAATATAATGACAGTAGATGGTAGACCAGGGTAATATAATGACAGTAGATGGTAGACCAGGGTAATATAATGACAGTAGAGGGTAGACCAGGGTAATATAATGACAGTAGATGGTAGACTAGGGTAATATAATGACAGTAGAAGGGAGACCAGGTTAATATAAGGACAGTAGATGGTAGACCAGGGAAATATAATAACCAGGGTAATATAATGACAGTAGATGGTAGACCAGGGTAATATAGTGACAGTAGATGGTCGACCAGGTTAATATAAGGACAGTAGAAAGTAGAACAGGGTAATATATTGACAGTAGAGGGTAGACCAGGGTAATATAATGACAGTAGATGGTAGACTAGGGTAATATAATGACAGTAGAAGGGAGACCAGGGTAATATAATGACAGTAGATGGTAGACCAGGTTAATATAAGGACAGTAGATGGTAGACCAGGTTAATATAAGGACAGTAGATGGTAGACCAGGTTAATATAAGGACAATAGATGGTAGACCAGGTTAATAGATTGACAGTAGATGGTAGACCAGGGAAATATAATGACAGTAGATGGTAGACCAGGGTAATATAATGACAGTAGATGGTAGACCAGGGTAATATAATGACAGTAGATGGTAGACCAGGGTAATATAATGACAGTAGATGGCAGACCAGGGTAATATATTGACAGTAGATGGTAGACCAGGGTAATATATTGACTGTAGATGGTAGACCGGGTGTAATATAATGACAGTAGATGGTAGACCAGGTTAATATAAGGACAGTAGATGGTAGACCAGGTTAATATAATGACAGTAGATGGTAGACCAGGTTAATATAAGGACAGTAGATGGTAGACCAGGTTAATATAAGGACAGTAGATGGTAGACCAGGTTAATATAAGGACAGTAGATGGTAGACCAGGTTAATATAAGGACAGTAGATGGTAGACCAGGTTAATATAAGGACAGTAGATGGTAGACCAGGTTAATATAAGGACAGTAGATAGTAGACCAGGTTAATATAAGTACAGTAGATGGTAGACCAGGTTAAGATAATGACAGTAGAAGGTAGACCAGGGTAATATAATGACAGTAGATGGTAGACCAGGGTAATAAAATGCAGTAGATGGTAGACCAGGGAAATATAATGACAGTAGATGGTAGACCAGGGTAATATATTGACAATAGAGGGTAGACCAGGTTAATAGATTGACAGTAGATGGTAGACCAGGTTAAGATAATGACAGTAGATGGTAGACCAGGTTAAGATAATGACAGTAGAAGGTAGACCAGGTTAAGATAATGACAGTAGAAGGTAGACCAGGGTAATATAATGACAGTAGATGGTAGACCAGGGTAATAAAATGCAGTAGATGGTAGACCAGGGAAATATAATGACAGTAGATGGTAGACCAGGTTAATATAAGTACAGTAGATGGTAGACCAGGTTAAGATAATGACAGTAGAAGGTAGACCAGGGTAATATAATGACAGTAGATGGTAGACCAGGGTAATAAAATGCAGTAGATGGTAGACCAGGGTAATATATTGACAGTAGATGGTAGACCAGGGTAATATATTGACTGTAGATGGTAGACCGGGGTAATATAATGACAGTAGATGGTAGACCAGGGTAATATAATGACAGTAGATGGTAGACCAGGGTAATATAATGACAGTAGATGGTAGACTAGGGTAATATAATGACAATAGATGGTAGACTAGGGTAATATAATGACAGTAGAAGGGAGACCAGGGTAATATAATGACAGTAGATGGTAGACCAGGTTAATATAAGGACAGTAGATGGTAGACCAGGTTAATATAAGGACAGTAGATGATAGACCAGGTTAATATAAGGACAGTAGATGGTAGACCAGGTTAATATAAGGACAGTAGATGGTAGACCAGGTTAATAGATTGACAGTAGATGGTAGACCAGGTTAATATAAGGACAGTAGATGGTAGACCAGGTTAATATAAGGACAGTAGATGGTAGACCAGGTTAATATAATGACAGTAGATGGTAGACCAGGTTAATATAAGGACAGTAGATGGTAGACCAGGTTAATATAAGGACAGTAGATGGTAGACCAGGTTAATAGATTGACAGTAGATGGTAGACCAGGGAAATATAATGACAGTAGATGGTAGACCAGGGTAATATAATGACAGTAGATGGTAGACCAGGGTAATATAATGACAGTAGATGGTAGACCAGGGTAATATAATGAAAGTAGAGGGTAGACCAGGGTAATATAATGACAGTAGAGGGTGGACCAGTGTAATATAATGACAGTAGATGGTAGACCAGGGTAATATGATGACAGTAGAGACCAGGGTAATATAATGACAGTAGATGGTAGACCAGGGTAATATAATGACAGTAGATGGTAGACCAGGGTAATATAATGACAGTAGATGGTAGACCAGGGTAATATAATGACAGTAGATGGTAGACCAGGGTAATATAATGACAGTAGAGGGTAGACCAGGGTAATATAATGACAGTAGAGACCAGGGTAATATAATGACAGTACATGGTAGACCAGGGTAATATAATGACAGTAGATGGTAGACCAGGGTAATATAATGACAGTAGATGGTAGACTAGGGTAATATAATGACAGTAGAGGGGAGACCAGGGTAATATAATGACAGTAGATGGTAGACCAGGTTAATATAAGGACAGTAGATGGTAGACCAGGGAAATATAATGACCAGGGTAATATAATGACAGTAGATGGTAGACCAGGGTAATATAGTGACAGTAGATGGTAGACCAGGTTAATATAAGGACAGTAGAAAGTAGAACAGGGTAATATATTGACAGTAGATGGTAGACAAGGGTAATATAATGACAGTAGATGGTAGACCAGGTTAATATAATGACAGTAGATTACATTTACATTTAAGTAATTTAGCAGACGCTCTTATCCAGAGCGACTTACAAATTGGTGCATTCACCTTATGACATCCAGTGGGACAGTCACTTAACAATAGTGCATCTAAAACGTAGGGGGGGTGGGGTGAGAGGGATTACTTATCCTATCCTAGGTATTCCTTAAAGAGGTGGGGTTTCAGGTGTCTCCGGAAGGTGGTGATTGACTCCGCTGTCCTGGCGTCGTGAGGGAGTTTGTTCCACCATTGGGGGGCCAGGGCAGCGAACAGTTTTGACTGGGCTGAGCGGGAGCTGTACTTCCTCAGTGGTAGGGAGGCGAGCAGGCCAGAGGTGGATGAACGCAGTGCCCTTGTTTGGGTGTAGGGCCTGATCAGAGCCTGGAGGTACTGAGGTGCCGTTCCCCTCACAGCTCCGTAGGCAAGCACCATGGTCTTGTAGCGGATGCGAGCTTCAACTGGAAGCCAGTGGAGAGAGCGGAGGAGCGGGGTGACGTGAGAGAACTTGGGAAGGTTGAACACCAGACGGGCTGCGGCGTTCTGGATGAGTTGAAGGGGTTTAATGGCACAGGCAGGGAGCCCAGCCAACAGCGAGTTGCAGTAATCCAGACGGGAGATGACAAGTGCCTGGATGAGGACCTGCGCCGCTTCCTGTGTGAGGCAGGGTCGTACTCTGCGGATGTTGTAGAGCATGAACCTACAGGAACGGGCCACCGCCTTGATGTTGGTTGAGAACGACAGGGTGTTGTCCAGGATCACGCCAAGGTTCTTGGCGCTCTGGGAGGAGGACACAATGGAGTTGTCAACCGTGATGGCGAGATCATGGAACGGGCAGTCCTTCCCCGGGAGGAAGAGCAGCTCCGTCTTGCCGAGGTTCAGCTTGAGGTGGTGATCCGTCATCCACACTGATATGTCTGCCAGACATGCAAAGATGCGATTCGCCACCTGGTCATCAGAAGGGGAAAGGAGAAGATTAATTGTGTGTCGTCTGCATAGCAATGATAAGAGAGACCATGTGAGGTTATGACAGAGCCAAGTGACTTGGTGTATAGCGAGAATAGGAGAGGGCCAAGAACAGAGCCCTGGGGGACACCAGTGGTGAGAGCGCGTGGTGAGGAGACAGATTCTCGCCACGCCACCTGGTAGGAGCGACCTGTCAGGTAGGACGCAATCCAAGCGTGGGCCGCACCGGAGATGCCCAACTCGGAGAGGGTGGAGAGGAGGATCTGATGGTTCACAGTATCGAAGGCAGCCGATAGATCTAGAAGGATGAGAGCAGAGGAGAGAGAGTTAGCTTTAGCAGTGCGGAGCGCCTCCGTGATACAGAGGAGAGCAGTCTCAGTTGAATGACTAGTCTTGAAACCTGACTGATTTGGATCAAGAAGGTCATTCAGAGAGAGATAGCGGGAGAGCTGGCCAAGGACGGCACGTTCAAGAGTTTTGGAGAGAAAAGAAAGAAGGGATACTGGTCTGTAATTGTTGACATCGGAGGGATCGAGTGTAGGTTTTTTCAGAAGGGGTGCAACTCTCGCTCTCTTGAAGACGGAAGGGACGTAGCCAGCGGTCAGGGATGAGTTGATGAGCGAGGTGAGGTAAGGGAGAAGGTCTCCGGAAATGGTCTGGAGAAGAGAGGAGGGGATAGGGTCAAGCGGGCAGGTTGTTGGGCGGCCGGCCGTCACAAGACGCGAGATTTCATCTGGAGAGAGAGGGAGAAAGAGGTCAGAGCACAGGGTAGGGCAGTGTGAGCAGAACCAGCGGTGTCGTTTGACTTAGCAAACGAGGATCGGATGTCGTCGACCTTCTTTTCAAAATGGTTGACGAAGTCATCTGCAGAGAGGGAGGAGGGGGGAGGGGGCGGAGGATTCAGGAGGGAGGAGAAGGTGGCAAAGAGCTTCCTAGGGTTAGAGGCAGATGCTTGGAATTTAGCGTGGTAGAAAGTGGCTTTAGCAGCAGAGACAGAGGAGGAAAATGTAGAGAGGAGGGAGTGAAAGGATGCCAGGTCCGCAGGGAGGCGAGTTTTCCTCCATTTCCGCTCGGCTGCCCGGAGCCCTGTTCTGTGAGCTCGCAATGAGTCATCGAGCCACGGAGCGGGAGGGGAGGACCGAGCCGGCCTGGAGGATAGGGGACATAGAGAGTCAAGGGATGCAGAGAGGGAGGAGAGGAGGGTTGAGGAGGCAGAATCAGGAGATAGGTGGGAGAAGGTTTGAGCGGAGGGAAGAGATGATAGGATGGAAGAGGAGAGAGTAGCGGGGAGAGAGAGCGAAGGTTGGGACGGCGCGATACCATCCGAGTAGGGGCAGTGTGGGAGGTGTTGGATGAGAGCGAGAGGAAAAGGATACAAGGCAGTGGTCGGAGACTTGGAGGGGAGTTGCAATGAGGTTAGTGGAAGAACAGCATCTAGTAAAGATGAGGTCGAGCGTATTGCCTGCCTTGTGAGTAGGGGGGGAAGGTGAGAGGGTGAGGTCAAAAGAGGAGAGGAGTGGAAAGAAGGAGGTAGAGAGGAAAGAGTCAAAGGTAGACGTGGGGAGGTTAAAGTCGCCCAGAACTGTGAGAGGTGAGCCGTCCTCAGGAAAGGAGCTTATCAAGGCATCAAGCTCATTGATGAACTCTCCGAGGGAACCTGGAGGGCGATAAATGATAAGGATGTTAAGCTTGAAAGGGCTAGTAACTGTGACAGCATGGAATTCAAAGGAGGCGATAGATGGTAGACCAGGGTAATATATTGACAGTAGATGGTAGACCAGGGTAATATATTGACTGTAGATGGTAGACCAGGGTAATATAATTACATTTACATTACATTTAAGTCATTTAGCAGACGCTCTTATCCAGAGCGACTTACAAATTGGTGCATTCACCTTATGACATCCAGTGGGACAGTCACTTAACAATAGTGCATCTAAAACTTAGGGGGGGTGGGGTGAGAGGGATTACTTAACCTATCCTAGGTATTCCTTAAAGAGGGATTACTTAACCTATCCTAGGTAGAGGGTAGACCAGGGTAATATAATGACAGTAGATGGTAGACTAGGGTAATATAATGACAGTAGAAGGGAGACCAGGGTAATATAATGACAGTAGATGGTAGACCAGGTTAATATAAGGACAGTAGATGGTAGACCAGGTTAATATAAGGACAGTAGATGGTAGACCAGGTTAATAGATTGACAGTAGATGGTAGACCAGGGAAATATAATGACAGTAGATGGTAGACCAGGGTAATATATTGAATGTAGATGGTAGACCAGGGTAATATATTGAATGTAGATGGTAGACCGGGTGTAATATAATGACAGTAGATGGTAGACCAGGGTAATATAATGACAGTAGATGGTAGACCAGGTTAATATAAGGACAGTAGATGGTAGACCAGGTTAATATAAGGACAGTAGATGGTAGACCAGGTTAATATAAGGACAGTAGATGGTAGACCAGGTTAATAGATTGACAGTAGATGGTAGACCAGGGAAATATAATGACAGTAGATGGTAGACCAGGGTAATATAATGACAGTAGATGGTAGACCAGGGTAATATAATGACAGTAGATGGTAGACCAGGGTAATATATTGAATGTAGATGGTAGACCAGGGTAATATATTGAATGTAGATGGTAGACCGGGTGTAATATAATGACAGTAGATGGTAGACCAGGGTAATATAATGACAGTAGATGGTAGACTAGGTTAATATAAGGACAGTAGATGGTAGACCAGGTTAATATAAGGACAGTAGATGGTAGACCAAGTTAATATAAGGACAGTAGATGGTAGACCAGGTTAATATAAGGACAGTAGATGGTAGACCAGGTTAATATAATGACAGTAGAAGGGAGACCAGGGTAATATAATGACAGTAGATGGTAGACCAGGTTAATATAAGGACAGTAGATGGTAGACCAGGTTAATATAAGGACAGTAGATGGTAGACCAGGTTAATAGATTGACAGTAGATGGTAGACCAGGGAAATATAATGACAGTAGATGGTAGACCAGGTTAATATAAGTACAGTAGATGGTAGACCAGGTTAGGATAATGACAGTAGAAGGTAGACCAGGGTAATATAATGACAGTAGATGGTAGACCAGGGTAATATAATGACAGTAGATGATAGACCAGGGTAATAAAATGCAGTAGATGGTAGACCAAGGTAATATATTGACAGTGGATGGTAGACCAGGGTAATATATTGACTGTAGATGGTAGACCGGGGTAATATAATGACAGTAGATGGTAGACCAGGTTAATATAAGGACAGTAGATGGTAGACCAGGTTAATATAATGACAGTAGATGGTAGACCGGGGTAATATGATGACAGTAGAGACCAGGGTAATATAATGACAGTAGATGGTAGACCAGGGTAATATAATGACAGTAGAGACCAGGGTAATATAATGACAGTAGAGACCAGGGTAATATAATGACAGTAGAGACCAGGGTAATATAATGACAGTAGAGACCAGGGTAATATAATGACAGTAGAGACCAGGGTAATATAATGACAGTAGAGACCAGGGTAATATAATGACAGTAGATGGTAGACTAGGGTAATATAATGACAGTAGAGGGGAGACCAGGGTAATATAATGACAGTAGATGGTAGACCAGGGTAATATAGTGACAGTAGATGGTAGACCAGGTTAATATAAGGACAGTAGAAAGTAGAACAGGGTAATATATTGACAGTAGATTGTAGACCAGGGTAATATAATGACAGTAGATGGTAGACCAGGTTAATATACTGACAGTAGATGGTAGACCAGGGTAATATACTGACAGTAGATGGTAGACCAGGGTAATATATTGACTGTAGATGGTAGACCGGGTGTAATATAATGACAGTAGATGGTAGACCAGGGTAATATAATGACAGTAGATGATAGACCAGGGTAATAAAATGCAGTAGATGGTAGACCAGGGTAATATATTGACAGTGGATGGTAGACCAGGGTAATATATTGACTGTAGATGGTAGACCGGGGTAATATAATGACAGTAGATGGTAGACCAGGGTAATATAATGACAGTAGATGGTAGACCAGGGTAATATAATGACAGTAGATCGTAGACTAGGGTAATATAATGACAGTAGATGGTAGACAAGGGTAATATAATGACAGTAGATGGTAGACCAGGGTAATATAATGACAGTAGATGGTAGACGAGGTTAATATAAGTACAGTAGATGGTAGACCAGGTTAAGATAATGACAGTAGAAGGTAGACCAGGGTAATATAATGACAGTAGATGGTAGACCAGGGTAATATAATGACAGTAGATGGTAGACCAGGGTAATATAATGACAGTAGATGATATACCAGGGTAATACAATGCAGTAGATGGTAGACCAGGGTAATATATTGACAGTAGATGGTAGACCAGGGTAATATATTGACTGTAGATGGTAGACCGGGGTAATATAATGACAGTAGATGGTAGACCAGGGCAATATAATGACAGTAGATGGTAGACCAGGGTAATATAATGACAGTAGATCGTAGACTAGGGTAATATAATGACAGTTGATGGTAGACTAGGGTAATATAATGACAGTAGAAGGGAGACCAGGGTAATATAGTGACAGTAGATGGTAGACCAGGTTAATATAAGGACAGTAGAAAGTAGAACAGGGTAATATATTGACAGTAGATTGTAGACCAGGGTAATATAATGACAGTAGATGGTAGACCAGGTTAATATAATGACAGTAGATGGTAGACCAGGGTAATATACTGACAGTAGATGGTAGACCAGGGTAATATATTGACTGTAGATGGTAGACCGGGGGGTGTAATATAATGACAGTAGATGGTAGACCAGGGTAATATAATGACAGTAGATGATAGACCAGGGTAATAAAATGCAGTAGATGGTAGACCAGGGTAATATATTGACAGTGGATGGTAGACCAGGGTAATATATTGACTGTAGATGGTAGACCGGGGTAATATAATGACAGTAGATGGTAGACCAGGGTAATATAATGACAGTAGATGGTAGACCAGGGTAATATAATGACAGTAGATCGTAGACTAGGGTAATATAATGACAGTAGATGGTAGACAAGGGTAATATAATGACAGTAGATGGTAGACCAGGGTAATATAATGACAGTAGATGGTAGACGAGGTTAATATAAGTACAGTAGATGGTAGACCAGGTTAAGATAATGACAGTAGAAGGTAGACCAGGGTAATATAATGACAGTAGATGGTAGACCAGGGTAATATAATGACAGTAGATGATATACCAGGGTAATACAATGCAGTAGATGGTAGACCAGGGTAATATATTGACAGTAGATGGTAGACCAGGGTAATATATTGACTGTAGATGGTAGACCGGGTAATATAATGACAGTAGATGGTAGACCAGGGTAATATAATGACAGTAGATGGTAGACCAGGGTAATATAATGACAGTAGATCGTAGACTAGGGTAATATAATGACAGTAGATGGTAGACAAGGGTAATATAATGACAGTAGATGGTAGACCAGGGTAATATAATGACAGTAGATGGTAGATGAGGTTAATATAAGTACAGTAGATGGTAGACCAGGTTAAGATAATGACAGTAGAAGGTAGACCAGGGTAATATAATGACAGTAGATGGTAGACCAGGGTAATATAATGACAGTAGATGGTAGACCAGGGTAATATAATGACAGTAGATGATATACCAGGGTAATACAATGCAGTAGATGGTAGACCAGGGTAATATATTGACAGTAGATGGTAGACCAGGGTAATATATTGACTGTAGATGGTAGACCGGGGTAATATAATGACAGTAGATGGTAGACCAGGGTAATATAATGACAGTAGATGGTAGACCAGGGTAATATAATGACAGTAGATCGTAGACTAGGGTAATATAATGACAGTTGATGGTAGACTAGGGTAATATAATGACAGTAGAAGGGAGACCAGGGTAATATAATGACAGTAGATGGTAGACCAGGTTAATATAAGGACAGTAGATGGTAGACCAGGTTAATATAAGGACAGTAGATGGTAGACCAGGTTAATATAAGGACAGTAGATGGTAGACCAGGTTAATAGATTGACAGTAGATGGTAGACCAGGGAAATATAATGACAGTAGATGGTAGACCAGGGTAATATAATGACAGTAGATGGTAGACCAGGGTAATATAATGACAGTAGATGGTAGACCAGGGTAATATATTGACTGTAGATGGTAGACCGGGTGTAATATAATGACAGTAGATGGTAGACCAGGGTAATATAATGACAGTAGATGGTAGACCAGGTTAATATAAGGACAGTAGATGGTAGACCAGGTTAATATAAGGACAGTAGATGGTAGACCAGGTTAATATAAGGACAGTAGATGGTAGACCAGGTTAAGATAATGACAGTAGAAGGTAGACCAGGGTAATATAATGACAGTAGATGGTAGACCAGGGTAATATAATGACAGTTGATGGTAGACGAGGTTAATATAAGTACAGTAGATGGTAGACCAGGTTAAGATAATGACAGTAGAAGGTAGACCAGGGTAATATAATGACAGTAGATGGTAGACCAGGTTAAGATAATGACAGTAGAAGGTAGACCAGGGTAATATAATGACAGTAGATGGTAGACCAGGGTAATATAATGACAGATGATAGACCAGGGTAATACAATGCAGTAGATGGTAGACCAGGGTAATAGATTGACAGTAGATGGTAGACCAGGGAAATATAATGACAGTAGATGGTAGACCAGGGTAATATAATGACAGTAGATGGTAGACCAGGGTAATATAATGACAGTAGATGGTAGACCAGGGTAATATAATGAAAGTAGAGGGTAGACCAGGGTAATATAATGACAGTAGATGGTAGACCAGGTTAATATAAGGACAGTAGATGGTAGACCAGGGTAATATAATGAAAGTAGAGGGTAGACCAGGGTAATATAATGACAGTAGATGGTAGACCAGGTTAATATAAGGACAGTAGATGGTAGACCAGGTTAATATAAGGACAGTAGATGGTAGACCAGGTTAATATAAGGACAGTAGATGGTAGACCAGGGTAATATAATGACAGTAGATGGTAGACTAGGGTAATATAATGACAGTAGAGGGGAGACCAGGGTAATATAATGACAGTAGATGGTAGACCAGGGTAATATAGTGACAGTAGATGGTAGACCAGGTTAATATAAGGACAGTAGAAAGTAGAACAGGGTAATATATTGACAGTAGATTGTAGACCAGGGTAATATAATGACAGTAGATGGTAGACCAGGTTAATATACTGACAGTAGATGGTAGACCAGGGTAATATACTGACAGTAGATGGTAGACCAGGGTAATATATTGACTGTAGATGGTAGACCGGGTGTAATATAATGACAGTAGATGGTAGACCAGGGTAATATAATGACAGTAGATGATAGACCAGGGTAATAAAATGCAGTAGATGGTAGACCAGGGTAATATATTGACAGTGGATGGTAGACCAGGGTAATATATTGACTGTAGATGGTAGACCAGGGTAATATAATGACAGTAGATGGTAGACCAGGGTAATATAATGACAGTAGATGGTAGACCAGGGTAATATAATGACAGTAGATCGTAGACTAGGGTAATATAATGACAGTAGATGGTAGACAAGGGTAATATAATGACAGTAGATGGTAGACCAGGGTAATATAATGACAGTAGATGGTAGACGAGGTTAATATAAGTACAGTAGATGGTAGACCAGGTTAAGATAATGACAGTAGAAGGTAGACCAGGGTAATATAATGACAGTAGATGGTAGACCAGGGTAATATAATGACAGTAGATGGTAGACCAGGGTAATATAATGACAGTAGATGATATACCAGGGTAATACAATGCAGTAGATGGTAGACCAGGGTAATATATTGACAGTAGATGGTAGACCAGGGTAATATATTGACTGTAGATGGTAGACCGGGGTAATATAATGACAGTAGATGGTAGACCAGGGCAATATAATGACAGTAGATGGTAGACCAGGGTAATATAATGACAGTAGATCGTAGACTAGGGTAATATAATGACAGTTGATGGTAGACTAGGGTAATATAATGACAGTAGAAGGGAGACCAGGGTAATATAGTGACAGTAGATGGTAGACCAGGTTAATATAAGGACAGTAGAAAGTAGAACAGGGTAATATATTGACAGTAGATTGTAGACCAGGGTAATATAATGACAGTAGATGGTAGACCAGGTTAATATAATGACAGTAGATGGTAGACCAGGGTAATATACTGACAGTAGATGGTAGACCAGGGTAATATATTGACTGTAGATGGTAGACCGGGTGTAATATAATGACAGTAGATGGTAGACCAGGGTAATATAATGACAGTAGATGATAGACCAGGGTAATAAAATGCAGTAGATGGTAGACCAGGGTAATATATTGACAGTGGATGGTAGACCAGGGTAATATATTGACTGTAGATGGTAGACCAGGGTAATATAATGACAGTAGATGGTAGACCAGGGTAATATAATGACAGTAGATGGTAGACCAGGGTAATATAATGACAGTAGATCGTAGACTAGGGTAATATAATGACAGTAGATGGTAGACAAGGGTAATATAATGACAGTAGATGGTAGACCAGGGTAATATAATGACAGTAGATGGTAGACGAGGTTAATATAAGTACAGTAGATGGTAGACCAGGTTAAGATAATGACAGTAGAAGGTAGACCAGGGTAATATAATGACAGTAGATGGTAGACCAGGGTAATATAATGACAGTAGATGATATACCAGGGTAATACAATGCAGTAGATGGTAGACCAGGGTAATATATTGACAGTAGATGGTAGACCAGGGTAATATATTGACTGTAGATGGTAGACCGGGGTAATATAATGACAGTAGATGGTAGACCAGGGTAATATAATGACAGTAGATGGTAGACCAGGGTAATATAATGACAGTAGATCGTAGACTAGGGTAATATAATGACAGTAGATGGTAGACAAGGGTAATATAATGACAGTAGATGGTAGACCAGGGTAATATAATGACAGTAGATGGTAGATGAGGTTAATATAAGTACAGTAGATGGTAGACCAGGTTAAGATAATGACAGTAGAAGGTAGACCAGGGTAATATAATGACAGTAGATGGTAGACCAGGGTAATATAATGACAGTAGATGGTAGACCAGGGTAATATAATGACAGTAGATGATATACCAGGGTAATACAATGCAGTAGATGGTAGACCAGGGTAATATATTGACAGTAGATGGTAGACCAGGGTAATATATTGACTGTAGATGGTAGACCGGGGTAATATAATGACAGTAGATGGTAGACCAGGGTAATATAATGACAGTAGATGGTAGACCAGGGTAATATAATGACAGTAGATCGTAGACTAGGGTAATATAATGACAGTTGATGGTAGACTAGGGTAATATAATGACAGTAGAAGGGAGACCAGGGTAATATAATGACAGTAGATGGTAGACCAGGTTAATATAAGGACAGTAGATGGTAGACCAGGTTAATATAAGGACAGTAGATGGTAGACCAGGTTAATATAAGGACAGTAGATGGTAGACCAGGTTAATAGATTGACAGTAGATGGTAGACCAGGGAAATATAATGACAGTAGATGGTAGACCAGGGTAATATAATGACAGTAGATGGTAGACCAGGGTAATATAATGACAGTAGATGGTAGACCAGGGTAATATATTGACTGTAGATGGTAGACCGGGTGTAATATAATGACAGTAGATGGTAGACCAGGGTAATATAATGACAGTAGATGGTAGACCAGGTTAATATAAGGACAGTAGATGGTAGACCAGGTTAATATAAGGACAGTAGATGGTAGACCAGGTTAATATAAGGACAGTAGATGGTAGACCAGGTTAAGATAATGACAGTAGAAGGTAGACCAGGGTAATATAATGACAGTAGATGGTAGACCAGGGTAATATAATGACAGTTGATGGTAGACGAGGTTAATATAAGTACAGTAGATGGTAGACCAGGTTAAGATAATGACAGTAGAAGGTAGACCAGGGTAATATAATGACAGTAGATGGTAGACCAGGTTAAGATAATGACAGTAGAAGGTAGACCAGGGTAATATAATGACAGTAGATGGTAGACCAGGGTAATATAATGACAGATGATAGACCAGGGTAATACAATGCAGTAGATGGTAGACCAGGGTAATAGATTGACAGTAGATGGTAGACCAGGGAAATATAATGACAGTAGATGGTAGACCAGGGTAATATAATGACAGTAGATGGTAGACCAGGGTAATATAATGACAGTAGATGGTAGACCAGGGTAATATAATGAAAGTAGAGGGTAGACCAGGGTAATATAATGACAGTAGATGGTAGACCAGGTTAATATAAGGACAGTAGATGGTAGACCAGGTTAATATAAGGACAGTAGATGGTAGACCAGGTTAATATAAGGACAGTAGATGGTAGACCAGGGTAATATAATGACAGTAGATGATAGACCAGGGTAATAAAATGCAGTAGATGGTAGACCAGGGTAATATGTTGACAGTAGATGGTAGACCAGGGTAATATAATGACAGTAGATGGTAGACCAGGTTAATATAAGGACAGTAGATGGTAGACCAGCTTAATATAAGGAGAGTAGATGATAGACCAGGTTAATATAAGGACAGTAGATGGTAGACCAGGTTAATATAAGGACAGTAGATGGTAGACCAGGTTAATAGATTGACAGTAGATGGTAGACCGGGGTAATATATTGACTGTAGATGGTAGACCGGGGTAATATAATGACAGTAGATGGTAGACCAGGGTAATATAATGACAGTAGATGGTAGACCAGGGTAATATAATGACAGTAGATGGTAGACCAGGGTAATATAATGACAGTAGATGGTAGACCAGGGTAATATAATGAAAGTAGAGGGTAGACCAGGGTAATATAATGACAGTAGAGGGTAGACCAGGTTAATATAAGGACAGTAGATGGTAGACCAGGTTAATATAAGGACAGTAGATGGTAGACCAGGTTAATATAAGGACAGTAGATGGTAGACCAGGGTAATATAATGACAGTAGATGATAGACCAGGGTAATATAATGACAGTAGATGGTAGACCAGGGTAATATAATGAAAGTAGAGGGTAGACCAGGGTAATATAATGACAGTAGATGGTAGACCAGGTTAATATAAGGACAGTAGATGGTAGACCAGGTTAATATAAGGACAGTAGATGGTAGACCAGGTTAATATAAGGACAGTAGATGGTAGACCAGGGTAATATAATGACAGTAGATGATAGACCAGGGTAATAAAATGCAGTAGATGGTAGACCAGGGTAATATGTTGACAGTAGATGGTAGACCAGGGTAATATACTGACTGTAGATGGTAGACCGGGGTAATATAATGACAGTAGATGGTAGACCAGGGTAATATAATGACAGTAGATGGTAGACCAGGGTAATATAATGACAGTAGATGGTAGACAAGATTAATATAAGGACAGTAGATGGTAGACCAGGTTAATAGATTGACAGTAGATGGTAGACCAGGGTAATATATTGACTGTAGATGGTAGACCGGGTGTAATATAATGACAGTAGATGGTAGACCAGGGTAATATAATGACAGTAGATGGTAGACCAGGTTAATATAAGGACAGTAGATGGTAGACCAGGTTAATATAAGGACAGTAGATGTTAGACCAGGTTAATATAATGACAGTAGATGGTAGACTAGGGTAATATAATGACAGTAGAGGGGAGACCAGGGTAATATAATGACAGTAGATGGTAGACCAGGGTAATATAGTGACAGTAGATGGTAGACCAGGTTAATATAAGGACAGTAGAAAGTAGAACAGGGTAATATATTGACAGTAGATTGTAGACCAGGGTAATATAATGACAGTAGATGGTAGACCAGGTTAATATAATGACAGTAGATGGTAGACCAGGGTAATATACTGACAGTAGATGGTAGACCAGGGTAATATATTGACTGTAGATGGTAGACCGGGTGTAATATAATGACAGTAGATGGTAGACCAGGGTAATATAATGACAGTAGATGATAGACCAGGGTAATAAAATGCAGTAGATGGTAGACCAGGGTAATATATTGACAGTGGATGGTAGACCAGGGTAATATATTGACTGTAGATGGTAGACCGGGGTAATATAATGACAGTAGATGGTAGACCAGGGTAATATAATGACAGTAGATGGTAGACCAGGGTAATATAATGACAGTAGATCGTAGACTAGGGTAATATAATGACAGTAGATGGTAGACAAGGGTAATATAATGACAGTAGATGGTAGACCAGGGTAATATAATGACAGTAGATGGTAGACGAGGTTAATATAAGTACAGTAGATGGTAGACCAGGTTAAGATAATGACAGTAGAAGGTAGACCAGGGTAATATAATGACAGTAGATGGTAGACCAGGGTAATATAATGACAGTAGATGATATACCAGGGTAATACAATGCAGTAGATGGTAGACCAGGGTAATATATTGACAGTAGATGGTAGACCAGGGTAATATATTGACTGTAGATGGTAGACCGGGGTAATATAATGACAGTAGATGGTAGACCAGGGTAATATAATGACAGTAGATCGTAGACTAGGGTAATATAATGACAGTTGATGGTAGACTAGGGTAATATAATGACAGTAGAAGGGAGACCAGGGTAATATAATGACAGTAGATGGTAGACCAGGTTAATATAAGGACAGTAGATGGTAGACCAGGTTAATATAAGGACAGTAGATGGTAGACCAGGTTAATATAAGGACAGTAGATGGTAGACCAGGTTAATAGATTGACAGTAGATGGTAGACCAGGGAAATATAATAACAGTAGATGGTAGACCAGGGTAATATAATGACAGTAGATGGTAGACCAGGGTAATATAATGACAGTAGATGGTAGACCAGGGTAATATATTGACTGTAGATGGTAGACCGGGTGTAATATAATGACAGTAGATGGTAGACCAGGGTAATATAATGACAGTAGATGGTAGACCAGGTTAATATAAGGACAGTAGATGGTAGACCAGGTTAATATAAGGACAGTAGATGGTAGACCAGGTTAATATAAGGACAGTAGATGGTAGACCAGGTTAAGATAATGACAGTAGAAGGTAGACCAGGGTAATATAAGGACAGTAGATGGTAGACCAGGTTAATAGATTGACAGTAGATGGTAGACCAGGGTAATATATTGACTGTAGATGGTAGACCGGGTGTAATATAATGACAGTAGATGGTAGACCAGGGTAATATAATGACAGTAGATGGTAGACCAGGTTAATATAAGGACAGTAGATGGTAGACCAGGTTAATATAAGGACAGTAGATGTTAGACCAGGTTAATATAAGGACAGTAGATGGTAGACCAGGTTAATATAAGGACAGTAGATGGTAGACCAGGTTAATAGATTGACAGTAGATGGTAGACCAGGGAAATATAATGACAGTAGATGGTAGACCAGGGTAATATAATGACAGTAGATGGTAGACCAGGGTAATATAATGACAGTAGATGGTAGACCAGGGTAATATATTGACTGTAGATGGTAGACCGGTGTAATATAATGACAGTAGATGGTAGACCAGGGTAATATAATGACAGTAGATGGTAGACCAGGTTAATATAAGGACAGTAGATGGTAGACCAGGTTAATATAAGGACAGTAGATGGTAGACCAGGTTAATATAAGGACAGTAGATGGTAGACCAGGTTAAGATAATGACAGTAGAAGGTAGACCAGGGTAATATAATGACAGTAGATGGTAGACCAGGGTAATATAATGACAGTTGATGGTAGACGAGGTTAATATAAGTACAGTAGATGGTAGACCAGGTTAAGATAATGACAGTAGAAGGTAGACCAGGGTAATATAATGACAGTAGATGGTAGACCAGGTTAAGATAATGACAGTAGAAGGTAGACCAGGGTAATATAATGACAGTAGATGGTAGACCAGGTTAATATAAGGACAGTAGATGGTAGACCAGGTTAATATAAGGACAGTAGATGGTAGACCAGGTTAATATAAGGACAGTAGATGGTAGACCAGGTTAATAGATTGACAGTAGATGGTAGACCAGGGAAATATAATGACAGTAGATGGTAGACCAGGGTAATATAATGACAGTAGATGGTAGACCAGGGTAATATAATGACAGTAGATGGTAGACCAGGGTAATATAATGAAAGTAGAGGGTAGACCAGGGTAATATAATGACAGTAGATGGTAGACCAGGTTAATATAAGGACAGTAGATGGTAGACCAGGTTAATATAAGGACAGTAGATGGTAGACCAGGTTAATATAAGGACAGTAGATGGTAGACCAGGGTAATATAATGACAGTAGATGATAGACCAGGGTAATAAAATGCAGTAGATGGTAGACCAGGGTAATATGTTGACAGTAGATGGTAGACCAGGGTAATATAATGACAGTAGATGGTAGACCAGGTTAATATAAGGACAGTAGATGGTAGACCAGCTTAATATAAGGAGAGTAGATGATAGACCAGGTTAATATAAGGACAGTAGATGGTAGACCAGGTTAATATAAGGACAGTAGATGGTAGACCAGGTTAATAGATTGACAGTAGATGGTAGACCGGGGTAATATATTGACTGTAGATGGTAGACCGGGGTAATATAATGACAGTAGATGGTAGACCGGGGTAATATAATGACAGTAGATGGTAGACCAGGGTAATATAATGACAGTAGATGGTAGACCAGGGTAATATAATGACAGTAGATGGTAGACCAGGGTAATATAATGAAAGTAGAGGGTAGACCAGGGTAATATAATGACAGTAGAGGGTAGACCAGGTTAATATAAGGACAGTAGATGGTAGACCAGGTTAATATAAGGACAGTAGATGGTAGACCAGGTTAATATAAGGACAGTAGATGGTAGACCAGGGTAATATAATGACAGTAGATGATAGACCAGGGTAATATAATGACAGTAGATGGTAGACCAGGGTAATATAATGAAAGTAGAGGGTAGACCAGGGTAATATAATGACAGTAGATGGTAGACCAGGTTAATATAAGGACAGTAGATGGTAGACCAGGTTAATATAAGGACAGTAGATGGTAGACCAGGTTAATATAAGGACAGTAGATGGTAGACCAGGGTAATAAAATGCAGTAGATGGTAGACCAGGGTAATATGTTGACAGTAGATGGTAGACCAGGGTAATATACTGACTGTAGATGGTAGACCGGGGTAATATAATGACAGTAGATGGTAGACCAGGGTAATATAATGACAGTAGATGGTAGACCAGGGTAATATAATGACAGTAGATGGTAGACAAGATTAATATAAGGACAGTAGATGGTAGACCAGGTTAATAGATTGACAGTAGATGGTAGACCAGGGTAATATATTGACTGTAGATGGTAGACCGGGTGTAATATAATGACAGTAGATGGTAGACCAGGGTAATATAATGACAGTAGATGGTAGACCAGGTTAATATAAGGACAGTAGATGTTAGACCAGGTTAATATAAGGACAGTAGATGTTAGACCAGGTTAATATAAGGACAGTAGATTGTAGACCAGGTTAATATAAGGACAGTAGATGGTAGACCAGGTTAATATAATGACAGTAGAAGGGAGACCAGGGTAATATAATGACAGTAGATGGTAGACCAGGTTAATATAAGGACAGTAGATGGTAGACCAGGTTAATATAAGGACAGTAGATGGTAGACCAGGTTAATATAATGACAGTAGATGGTAGACCAGGTTAATATAAGTACAGTAGATGGTAGACCAGGTTAAGATAATGACAGTAGAAGGTAGACCAGGGTAATATAATGACAGTAGATGGTAGACCAGGGTAATATAATGACAGTAGATGGTAGACCAGGTTAATATAAGGACAGTAGATGGTAGACCAGGTTAATAGATTGACAGTAGATGGTAGACCAGGTTAATATAAGGACAGTAGATGGTAGACCAGGTTAATAGATTGACAGTAGATGGTAGACCAGGTTAATAGATTGACAGTAGATGGTAGACCAGGGAAATATAATGACAGTAGATGGTAGACCAGGGTAATACAATGCAGTAGATGGTAGACCAGGGTAATATAATGACAGTAGATGGTAGACTAGGGTAATATAATGACAGTAGATCGTAGACTAGGGTAATATAATGACAGTAGATCGTAGACTAGGGTAATATAATGACAGTAGATGGTAGACCAGGGTAATATAATGACAGTAGATGGTAGACCAGGGTAATATAATGACAGTAGATGGTAGACCAGGTTAATAGATTGACAGTAGATGGTAGACCAGGTTAATATAAGGACAGTAGATGGTAGACCAGGTTAATATAAGGACAGTAGATGGTAGACCAGGTTAATAGATTGACAGTAGATGGTAGACCAGGGAAATATAATGACAGTAGATGGTAGACCAGGGTAATACAATGCAGTAGATGGTAGACCAGGGTAATATAATGACAGTAGATGGTAGACTAGGGTAATATAATGACAGTAGATCGTAGACTAGGGTAATATAATGACAGTAGATCGTAGACTAGGGTAATATAATGACAGTAGATGGTAGACCAGGGTAATATAATGACAGTAGATGGTAGACCAGGGTAATATAATGACAGTAGATGGTAGACGAGGTTAATATAAGTACAGTAGATGGTAGACCAGGTTAAGATAATGACAGTAGAAGGTAGACCAGGGTAATATAATGACAGTAGATGGTAGACCAGGGTAATATAATGACAGTAGATGGTAGACCAGGGTAATATAATGACAGTAGATGGTAGACCAGGTTAATATAATGACAGTAGAAGGGAGACCAGGGTAATATAATGACAGTAGATGGTAGACCAGGTTAATATAAGGACAGTAGATGGTAGACCAGGTTAATATAAGGACAGTAGATGGTAGACCAGGTTAATATAATGACAGTAGATGGTAGACCAGGTTAATATAAGTACAGTAGATGGTAGACCAGGTTAAGATAATGACAGTAGAAGGTAGACCAGGGTAATATAATGACAGTAGATGGTAGACCAGGGTAATATAATGACAGTAGATGGTAGACCAGGTTAATATAAGGACAGTAGATGGTAGACCAGGTTAATAGATTGACAGTAGATGGTAGACCAGGTTAATATAAGGACAGTAGATGGTAGACCAGGTTAATATAAGGACAGTAGATGGTAGACCAGGTTAATAGATTGACAGTAGATGGTAGACCAGGGAAATATAATGACAGTAGATGGTAGACCAGGGTAATACAATGCAGTAGATGGTAGACCAGGGTAATATAATGACAGTAGATGGTAGACTAGGGTAATATAATGACAGTA
This sequence comes from Oncorhynchus gorbuscha, assembly GCF_021184085.1. Taxonomy (NCBI): domain Eukaryota; kingdom Metazoa; phylum Chordata; class Actinopteri; order Salmoniformes; family Salmonidae; genus Oncorhynchus; species Oncorhynchus gorbuscha. The sequence continues at coordinate 7,848 of NW_025747449.1, read as the reverse complement.
GATCGTAGACTAGGGTAATATAATGACAGTAGATCGTAGACTAGGGTAATATAATGACAGTAGATGGTAGACCAGGGTAATATAATGACAGTAGATGGTAGACCAGGGTAATATAATGACAGTAGATGGTAGACCAGGTTAATATAAGTACAGTAGATGGTAGACCAGGTTAAGATAATGACAGTAGAAGGTAGACCAGGGTAATATAATGACAGTAGATGGTAGACCAGGGTAATATAATGACAGTAGATGGTAGACCAGGGTAATATAATGACAGTAGATGGTAGACCAGGGTAATATAATGACAGTAGATGGTAGACCAGGGTAATATAATGACAGTAGATGGTAGACCAGGGTAATATAATGACAGTAGATGGTAGACCAGGTTAAGATAATGACAGTAGATGGTAGACCAGGTTAAGATAATGACAGTAGAAGGTAGACCAGGGTAATATAATGACAGTAGATGGTAGACCAGGGTAATATAATGACAGTAGATGATAGACCAGGGTAATACAATGACAGTAGATGATAGACCAGGGTAATATAATGACAGTAGATGGTAGACGAGGTTAATATAAGTACAGTAGATGGTAGACCAGGTTAAGATAATGACAGTAGAAGGTAGACCAGGGTAATATAATGACAGTAGATGATAGACCAGGGTAATACAATGCAGTAGATGGTAGACCAGGGTAATATATTGACAGTAGATGGTAGACCGGGGTAATATATTGACAGTAGATGGTAGACCGGGGTAATATATTGACAGTAGATGGTAGACCGGGGTAATATATTGACAGTAGATGGTAGACCGGGGTAATATATTGACAGTAGATGGTAGACCGGGGTAATATAATGACAGTAGATGGTAGACCAGGTTAATATAAGGACAGTAGATGGTAGACCAGGTTAATAGATTGACAGTAGATGGTAGACCAGGGAAATATAATGACAGTAGATGGTAGACCAGGGTAATATAATGACAGTAGATGGTAGACCAGGGTAATATAATGACAGTAGATGGTAGACCAGGGTAATATAATGAAAGTAGAGGGTAGACCAGGGTAATATAATGAAAGTAGAGGGTAGACCAGGGTAATATAATGACAGTAGATGGTAGACCAGGTTAATATAAGGACAGTAGATGGTAGACCAGGTTAATATAAGGACAGTAGATGGTAGACCAGGTTAATATAAGGACAGTAGATGGTAGACCAGGGTAATATAATGACAGTAGATGATAGACCAGGGTAATAAAATGACAGTAGATGATAGACCAGGGTAATATGTTGACAGTAGATGGTAGACCAGGGTAATATGTTGACAGTAGATGGTAGACCAGGGTAATATACTGACTGTAGATGGTAGACCGGGGTAATATAATGACAGTAGATGGTAGACCAGGGTAATATAATGACAGTAGATGGTAGACCAGGGTAATATAATGACAGTAGATGGTAGACTAGGGTAATATAATGACAGTAGATGGTAGACTAGGGTAATATAATGACAGTAGATGGTAGACCAGGGTAATATAATGACAGTAGATGGTAGACGAGGTTAATATAAGTACAGTAGATGGTAGACCAGGTTAAGATAATGACAGTAGAAGGTAGACCAGGGTAATATAATGACAGTAGATGGTAGACCAGGGTAATATAATGACAGTAGATGATAGACCAGGGTAATACAATGCAGTAGATGGTAGACCAGGGTAATATATTGACAGTAGATGGTAGACCGGGGTAATATATTGACAGTAGATGGTAGACCAGGGTAATATAATGACAGTAGATGGTAGACCAGGGTAATATAATGACAGTAGATGGTAGACCAGGGTAATATAATGACAGTAGATCGTAGACTAGGGTAATATAATGACAGTTGATGGTAGACTAGGGTAATATAATGACAGTAGCAGGGAGACCAGGGTAATATAATGACAGTAGATGGTAGACCAGGTTAATATAAGGACAGTAGATGGTAGACCAGCTTAATATAAGGAGAGTAGATGATAGACCAGGTTAATATAAGGAGAGTAGATGATAGACCAGGTTAATATAAGGACAGTAGATGGTAGACCAGGTTAATATAAGGACAGTAGATGGTAGACCAGGTTAATAGATTGACAGTAGATGGTAGACCAGGTTAATATAAGGACAGTAGATGGTAGACCAGGTTAATATAAGGACAGTAGATGGTAGACCAGGTTAATAGATTGACAGTAGATGGTAGACCAGGGAAATATAATGACAGTAGATGGTAGACCAGGGTAATATAATGACAGTAGATGGTAGACCAGGGTAATATAATGACAGTAGATGGTAGACCAGGGTAATATAATGAAAGTAGAGGGTAGACCAGGGTAATATAATGACAGTAGAGGGTAGACCAGTGTAATATAATGACAGTAGATGGTAGACCAGGGTAATATGATGACAGTAGAGACCAGGGTAATATAATGACAGTAGATGGTAGACCAGGGTAATATAATGACAGTAGATGGAAGACCAGGGTAATATAATGACAGTATATGGTAGACCAGGGTAATATAATGACAGTAGATGGTAGACCAGGGTAATATAATGACAGTAGAGGGTAGACCAGGGTAATATAATGACAGTAGAGACCAGGGTAATATAATGACAGTAGATGGTAGACCAGGGTAATATAATGACAGTAGATGGTAGACCAGGGTAATATAATGACAGTAGATGGTAGACTAGGGTAATATAATGACAGTAGAGGGGAGACCAGGGTAATATAATGACAGTAGATGGTAGACCAGGGTAATATAGTGACAGTAGATGGTAGACCAGGTTAATATAAGGACAGTAGAAAGTAGAACAGGGTAATATATTGACAGTAGATTGTAGACCAGGGAATATAATGACAGTAGATGGTAGACCAGGTTAATATAATGACAGTAGATGGTAGACCAGGGTAATATATTGACAGTAGATGGTAGACCAGGGTAATATATTGACTGTAGATGGTAGACCGGGTGTAATATAATGACAGTAGATGGTAGACCAGGGTAATATAATGACAGTAGATGGTAGACCAGGGTAATATAATGACAGTAGAGGGTAGACCAGGGTAATATAATGACAGTAGATGGTAGACTAGGGTAATATAATGACAGTAGAAGGGAGACCAGGGTAATATAATGACAGTAGATGGTAGACCAGGTTAATATAAGGACAGTAGATGGTAGACCAGGTTAATATAAGGACAGTAGATGGTAGACCAGGTTAATATAAGGACAGTAGATGGTAGACCAGGTTAATAGATTGACAGTAGATGGTAGACCAGGGAAATATAATGACAGTAGATGGTAGACCAGGGTAATATAATGACAGTAGATGGTAGACCAGGGTAATATAATGACAGTAGATGGTAGACCAGGGTAATATAATGACAGTAGATGGTAGACCAGGGTAATATATTGACTGTAGATGGTAGACCGGGTGTAATATAATGACAGTAGATGGTAGACAAGGGTAATATAATGACAGTAGATTGTAGACCAGGTTAATATAAGGACAGTAGATGGTAGACCAGGTTAATATAAGGACAGTAGATGGTAGACCAGGTTAATATAAGGACAGTAGATGGTAGACCAGGTTAATATAAGGACAGTAGATGGTAGACCAGGTTAATATAATGACAGTAGAAGGGAGACCAGGGTAATATAATGACAGTAGATGGTAGACCAGGTTAATATAAGGACAGTAGATGGTAGACCAGGTTAATATAAGGACAGTAGATGGTAAACCAGGTTAACAGATTGACAGTAGATGGTAGACCAGGGAAATATAATGACAGTAGATGGTAGACCAGGTTAATATAAGTACAGTAGATGGTAGACTAGGGTAATATAATGACAGTAGATGGTAGACCAGGGTAATATAATGACAGTAGAGGGTAGACCAGGGTAATATAATCAAATCAAATTTATTTATATAGCCCTTCGTACATCAGCTGATATCTCAAAGTGCTGTACAGAAACCCAGCCTAAAACCCCAAACAGCAAACAATGCAGGTGTAAAAGCACGGTGGCTAGGAAAAACTCCCTAGAAAGGCCAAAACCTAGGAAGAAACCTAGAGAGGAACCGGGCTATGTGGGGTGGCCAGTCCTCTTCTGGCTGTGCCGGGTAGAGATTATAACAGAACATGACCAAGATGTTCAAATGTTCATAAATGACCAGCATGGTCAAATAATAATAAGGCAGAACAGTTGAAACTGGAGCAGCAGCACAGTCAGATGGACTGGGGACAGCAAGGAGCCATCATGTCAGGTAGTCCTGGGGCACGGTCCTAGGGCTCAGGTCCTCCGAGAGAGAGAAAGAAAGAGAGAATTAGAGAGAGCATATGTGGGGTGGCCAGTCCTCTTCTGGCTGTGCCAGGTGGAGATTATAACAGAACGTGGCCAAGATGTTCAAATGTTCATAAATGACCAGCATGGTTGAATAATAGTAAGGCAGAACAGTTGAAACTGGAGCAGGAGCATGGCCAGGTGGACTGGGGACAGCAAGGAGTCCTCATGTCAGGTAGTCCTGGGACATGGTCCTAGGGCCCAGGCCAGTTGAAACTGGAGCAGCAGCATGGCCAGGTGGACTGGGGACAGCAAGGAGTCATCATGTCAGGTAGTCCTGGGGCATGGTTCTAGGGCTCAGGTCCTCCGAGAGAGAGAAAGAAAGAGAGAAGGAGAGAATTAGAGAACGCACACTTAGATTTACACAGGACACCGAATAGGACAGGAGAAGTACTCCAGATAAACAAACTGACCCTAGCCCCCCGACACATAAACTACTGCAGCATAAATACTGGAGGCTGAGACAGGAGGGGTCAGGAGATGGTAGACTAGGGTAATATAATGACAGTAGAAGGGAGACCAGGGTAATATAATGACAGTAGATGGTAGACCAGGTTAATATAAGGACAGTAGATGGTAGACCAGGTTAATATAAGGACAGTAGATGGTAGACCAGGTTAATATAAGGACAGTAGATGGTAGACCAGGTTAATAGATTGACAGTAGATGGTAGACCAGGGTAATATAATGACAGTAGATGGTAGACCAGGGTAATATAATGACAGTAGATGGTAGACCAGGGTAATATAATGACAGTAGATGGTAGACCAGGGTAATATATTGACTGTAGATGGTAGACCGGGTTAATATAAGGACAGTAGATGGTAGACCAGGTTAATATAAGGACAGTAGATGGTAGACCAGGGTAATATAATGACAGTAGATGGTAGACCAGGGTAATAAAATGCAGTAGATGGTAGACCAGGGTAATATATTGACAGTAGATGGTAGACCGGGGTAATATATTGACTGTAGATGGTAGACCGGGGTAATATAATGACAGTAGATGGTAGACCAGGGTAATATAATGACTGTAGATGGTAGACCGGGGTAATATAATGACAGTAGATGGTAGACCAGGGTAATATAATGACAGTAGATGGTAGACCGGGGTAATATATTGACTGTAGATGGTAGACCGGGGTAATATAATGACAGTAGATGGTAGACCAGGGTAATATAATGACTGTAGATGGTAGACCGGGTAATATAATGACAGTAGATGGTAGACCAGGGTAATATAATGACAGTAGATGGTAGACCAGGGTAATATAATGACAGTAGATGGTAGACCAGGGTAATGTAATGACAGTAGATGGTAGACAAGGTTAAGTACAGTAGATGGTAGACCAGGTTAAGATAATGACAGTAGAAGGTAGACCAGGGTAATATAATGACAGTAGATGGTAGACCAGGGTAATATAATGACAGTAGATGGTAGACCAGGGTAATATAATGACAGTAGATGGTAGACCAGGGTAATGTAATGACAGTAGATGGTAGACAAGGTTAAGTACAGTAGATGGTAGACCAGGTTAAGATAATGACAGTAGAAGGTAGACCAGGGTAATATAATGACAGTAGATGGTAGACCAGGGTAATATAATGACAGTAGATGGTAGACCAGGTTAATATAATGACAGTAGATGGTAGACCAGGGTAATATAATGACAGTAGATGGTAGACCAGGGTAATATAATGACAGTAGATGATAGACCAGGGTAATACAATGCAGTAGATGGTAGACCAGGGTAATATATTGACTGTAGATGGTAGACCAGGGTAATATAATGACAGTAGATGGTAGACCAGGGTAATATAATGACAGTAGATGGTAGACCAGGGTAATATAATGACAGTAGATGGTAGACCAGGGTAATATAATGACAGTAGATGGTAGACCAGGGTAATATAATGACAGTTGATGGTAGACCAGGGTAATATAATGACAGTAGAAGGGAGACCAGGGTAATATAATGACAGTAGATGGTAGACCAGGTTAATATAAGGACAGTAGATGGTAGACCAGGTTAATATAAGGACAGTAGATGATAGACCAGGTTAATATAAGGACAGTAGATGGTAGACCAGGTTAATATAAGGACAGTAGATGGTAGACCAGGTTAATAGATTGACAGTAGATGGTAGACCAGGTTAATATAAGGACAGTAGATGGTAGACCAGGTTAATAGATTGACAGTAGATGGTAGACCAGGTTAATATAAGGACAGTAGATGGTAGACCAGGTTAATATAAGGACAGTAGATGGTAGACCAGGTTAATATAAGGACAGTAGATGGTAGACCAGGTTAATATAAGGACAGTAGATGGTAGACCAGGTTAATATAAGGACAGTAGATGGTAGACCAGGTTAATATAAGGACAGTAGATGGTAGACCAGGTTAATATAAGGACAGTAGATGGTAAACCAGGTTAATAGATTGACAGTAGATGGTAGACCAGGGAAATATAATGACAGTAGATGGTAGACCAGGTTAATAGAAGTACAGTAGATGGTAGACCAGGGAAATATAATGACAGTAGATGGTAGACCAGGGTAATATAATGACAGTAGATGGTAGACCAGGGTAATATAATGACAGTAGATGGTAGACCAGGGTAATATAATGACAGTAGATGATAGACCAGGGTAATATATTGACAGTAGATGGTAGACCAGGATAATATAATGACAGTAGATGGTAGACCGGGGTAATATATTGACAGTAGATGGTAGACCAGGGTAATATAATGACAGTAGATGGTAGACCAGGGTAATATAATGACAGTAGATGGTAGACTAGGGTAATATAATGACAGTAGATGGTAGACTAGGGTAATATAATGACAGTAGATGATAGACCAGGGTAATACAATGCAGTAGATGGTAGACCAGGGTAATATATTGACAGTTGATGGTAGACCAGGGTAATATAATGACAGTTGATGGTAGACTAGGGTAATATAATGACAGTTGATGGTAGACTAGGGTAATATAATGACAGTAGAAGGGAGACCAGGGTAATATAAGGACAGTAGATGGTAGACCAGGTTAATATAAGGACAGTAGATGGTAGACCAGGTTAATATAAGGACAGTAGATGATAGACCAGGTTAATATAAGGACAGTAGATGGTAGACCAGGTTAATATAAGGACAGTAGATGGTAGACCAGGTTAATAGATTGACAGTAGATGGTAGACCAGGTTAATATAAGGACAGTAGATGGTAGACCAGGTTAATATAAGGACAGTAGATGGTAGACCAGGTTAATAGATTGACAGTAGATGGTAGACCAGGGTAATATAATGACAGTAGATGGTAGACCAGGGTAATATAATGACAGTAGATGGTAGACCAGGGTAATATAATGACAGTAGATGGTAGACCAGGGTAATATAATGAAAGTAGAGGGTAGACCAGGGTAATATAATGACAGTAGAGGGTAGACCAGTGTAATATAATGA